>NC_081348.1:67260514-67289693 GCF_029784015.1 Lycium ferocissimum | reverse complement strand
AAAACTTCCCAGGGGTACGTTTTCCGGCCCGGGGTTATTCATTACCCACGGTCCAAGGGAGATTAGTGCATATTTTTCACTACTCGCTCGTGCATGCCTCGATGCATCTTTTACCGAGTCCGGACCGGGTACGTATTCGTGCACGGTTCATTGCATTATTCACCGAGATTACGGTATTATATATATATGATATGATGTGATGATGTGGGGATCCCGGATGGAATATGATGGAGTCCCTGTTTAGAGGGCGGGTACGGTATATATGTATATATGATGACATGATGCATATGATGGCCTGATGATATGATGATTACTTCACCGAGTCCCTCACTAGAGGGCCAGGTACGGTATATATATATATATGTACATGTATATGATGATTTTACTTATCGCGTCCCTCGCTAGAGGGACGGGGCACGTTATATCTATGCATATGTACAAGATGATTTTTTAATTATGTTTCCCAGTTCCATAATGAATTTGACATGATATTGATACGCATGAATTATGTTTCAGAGGCAAGTCTTACAATTTTGTATTTTCCTTATTTCGGTACGATGCAGTTTCTTTTGTATTTCATGCTTTACATACTCGGTACATATTCCCCGTGCTTTACCTTTCTTCGGAAATTGCGTTTCGTACTGCCACGCGGTACATACGGATATTTGAGGATATTAGTAGAAGATGTTCCGACTGGATTGGCGACTCCATTTCTCGGTTCGCCGAGTCGGAAGTATTTATGTCATGACAGTTTGTTGTACGTTAGAGACTTTGCAGACAGTGTCGTGTGTATAAGATGTCAGTTTTGTAAGCGGCTATGTAAGCCGATGTATCATTCCGCATTATGTTACAGATTTGTTATGATTACAGATTTTATTTGATTTGAAAAAGACGAAAAGCATGTTTGTTTTTACGAAAAACATTCACTATGTACTCTTTTCATGATTTGAGGGGCCAGTACGATTATGAGTATCACGAGAGTCAGCGGGTTCGCTCGGCCCTAAGTAAGGGTCGGGTGCCCATCACGCCCTAATAAGTTAGGGTGTGACACCTTCGGCCATGGTTGTGGTGTTAAGTCCACTGGTTTGGAATGGTTGTTGTTTATTTGGGCCATGAGAGCCATGATTGATAACTGCTTGTAATCACTTCATGTCGTTTACCTCATCACCCATGTTTTGTACGAATTGTAAAAGAATGATCCAAGCTAGTGCTTAAGAGGAAATAATTGAGTTGTCCATGATATACTTAAGTTAATCCATCTTCTCATATGTGATTGATGAAACTTGGCATTTCTGCACGCATGCATTCATTCAATATATATATATATATATTTGGGATAGGATTGAATTGTGATATAATTGGGATCGGGTTGCACACTGCAACATATATAATTGGGATCGGGTTGCATCCCACAACAAGGTATCCGGTTGCACGCCGCAACAAGGTATATGGACCTCGCGAGTCCCCCATGGGTCACGACTAGATGGAATGACCACAAGCATATGTGTACCAGGTTTGACATATGGCCATTGCATTTTACTTATGCCATCATATTTCCATCATTTCTTTTCTTGTCCTATGTGCGATGTACTTATCTTATTGTGATGTGGTGAATTGTTTGGGCTTAGCTGGTGAAGTTAGGTTGAATTGGGTGATGAATATTTTTCTTCGATCTTTATATCCTGTGTATATGTTTTCCTTTCATTGTCGGCCTATGATGCCTACGAGTACTAGTGGTTGTACTTATACTACACTTGTTGCATCTTTTTGGGTGCAGATACTGCTCCGAGTTCTAGTTCTAGGCCTCGCTTTTGATCCGAGGCAGTTGATTGTGGAGTTTTAGGGTTAGCCTTCAGATTCCATTCCGCAACCCTCGATCCCCTTCTATCTCATTTTCCTGTCTTTACTTCCTTTGAGACGGTTGCTATTTTTTTTTAGTATTTCAGACTTGTAATAATATTTAGATGTTCTTGTACAAGTTCAGACCAAATTTTGGGGATTGTAATATTTTAGTGCTTCCGCACTTATCTATATATTCTAAGTATGTTAAGGATTTTCTTATTGTGTTTAACTTTCGCATTTTCTCTTCAAATTATTATATGAATTGGGGATGGTTCGCTTACCAGGTGGGATGGTGTAGGTGCCATCATGATCTGTGATTTGGGTTGTGACAAAAAGTTGTCCCAGACCCACCTCAGCATCTGATATAAGAAGTTTTTGGGTCTAGCAGGCTATTACAGGCATTTCATAGAAGGTTTTTCCTCTATCTCAGCTCCGTCAACTAAATTGACTCAGAAGAAAGTCAAGTTCCAATGATCATGTTACACCTCGAAAAATTTTCCGTTGATGCGATGAATAGACTAACGAAGGGCACGAAGTATACGATGTTTGATGACCCTAATTGAGATTTCAAAGACATTCGAGGTAAGAGAAGAAAGTTTGCCAAGAAAGGCAAGGTATACGTTATGTATCGGAAGATATTTACGAGTAACGAGTTAATGATGACTTAATGATGTTTGGAGAAGAAGTTATAACGTCCATAGATTGTTAATGAGGTGCTAAACAAGTGTTAAGAAGGTTCCATAAGGATTGGAGATCAAACGAGTCGACGAGAACGAGTTCGGAAAAGCTGGGCATTATACGGCCCAACATACTGGCCGTATGTTAGGCCGTATATTCTGCCCAAATTGGCAGCCTTCACTGGACCAAAAGTACGGCCAAACATACGGTCCATATAAATTATACAGACCGTAAGTTGGTCCGTGAAACCAAAACGGGATAGATTGTGAATTATTAAAAAGGGGACCAAGTTCATTTCATTTTCACTCCCCTTCTCTCAAGAACTCTCCAGAATATTTCTCCACACCTCTCCCACAAGAATTCAAGAGATACTAATGATCAACTTCATCAAACCAAGAGAATCAAGTGCAAGAAACTCATTAAGGTTCATCCAAGACAAGAAATCCAAGTGGAAGTGGAACTAGGGTTTTGATCAAGTGAAGTGTTTCCACCCAAAGTCCATTCCTACACCATCTAAGGTAAGTTTTATGGTCATTCCATGTTGTTTAAAGTATTGAGAGGTTGAAAGACTTGGATTATGAAAGGAAATAGAAAATGGGTTACAAAGATGAGAATAATGAGATTTTGAGTAGTAGTTTGGAATGAGTTATAATTCTTGATATGTTGTGATTATAAATATGTTATAAATGACATTAAGAACATGGGATAGACATTGTATATGAGTGAATGTAATAGTATGCTATGACCATGGGTATGGATGACTTGAAGTGAATTGGGAAATATGGATAATGTAGGTGAATAAAGACTATTGCTATGATATTATGAATGTTATTATAGATGTTTAGGAGTTGATATATGATATGGAGGAAGTTGTATAAACAAAGGAGATGCTACCCAATTTTCTCTAGCTTTAGTCACGTATGCTAAGCTATCGATTTTCTAATGTTAGTAGAAACTCTAATGAAGGTAGAAACGTGAGCATTGAAGGAGAACATTCAAGCGATAGAATAGCTAAACCAAAAGGTATGTAAGGCAAACCCTTCTTTCAATAAGGCATGGTTCCTTGGCCATATATCTATTCTTTCATGAGCCTATGATGTCCTCCAAATGATTCTATCTTTAAAGCTACTAAAGCTCATGATTCTCGTTATGTTTATGATTCCACTAAATTCCTTATACGATGAGTGATCCTCTAGGGATAGATGTAATAAAACGACGATAGTAATGATGTCAAAGATGCTTATGAGCTCTTATGTATATGTTTCTATGTATGACTATTATATAACACCAAGCTTATATGGCCGGGTATGATATGTATCGCGCGCACACCACTGCAGTTGGGTATGGATAACCCTGAGCCTTGGTAGGGCCAGGTATGTATAATCACCGAGCCTTGCCATGGCCGGGTATGTGAAACACCGATCCTTCATGGTCCGGTATGCTATGAATACGAATATGAATATGATTATGAATATGAATATGGATACGAAAATGTATACAAATACGAATACGGATACGGATATGGATGTATGTACACAAACACGCATTAGAAATGGAAGGTCCCTATGAAAGGCAAGTAAGTGTTTATGACGATGGTTCTACTACCTCTCCCGTACTTATGCTATTTCTTATGTTGTCTCTTATGCTACTATAATGATGTTGATTATGCTTTACATACTCGGTACGTTCTTGCGATCTTGGCATCCTTTTGTTTGTGAATGACTTGCGTCATGCCCGCGAGGTGGCCGGGGAGACGAGCTGATCCATAGCTTTATTACTCGGGGACTACGTAGAGGGAGCTCCGTTTCATTCGGAGCTACGACTTTTGGTATCTATTCTTTTGTGTACATACTTATGGGCGTGGCGGCGTCTGTCCGCCTATATGATAGGACATACTCTCTTAGAGGCTCGTAGAGATGTGTATATGGTTAGATGTATTTAGCCTTGTAAACATATTTTGTATATCATTTTGTTAGCCTCGTCGCTTATGTACATTGATATGGGCATAGTTGTTGATGGTGATATAAATGTGTTGTTGCCCAATGGGATTAGTATGAATGATGGATAGAAAGTATGATTTAGTTATGTGGCTCACCTAGATGTAAATGTGAATGTACGTTAAGAGGTGCCCGGGTGGGTTAGGACCGGGTACCCATCACGGCCCTCCGGTTGGGTCGTGACAGATCAGATGCTTGTGGATGAAGTTGCTAAGAATTGAAGGCAAGGTTGACTTCTGCTCCAGTTTTGACACTACCAGAGATAACCGAAGGGTTCGTAGTATATTGTGATGCTTCAGGAGTTGGTCTCGGATGTGTCTTAATGCAACATGACAAGGTGGTAGCCTGTGCATCCAGACAACTTAAGGCTCACGAAAAGAATTATCCGACTCATGACTTGGAGTTGACAGCTGTGGTTTTCGCACTAAAGATATGACGTCACTTCTTGTATGATGTTCACGTTGATATTTTCATGGATCACAAAATCCTTCAGTATATTTTCAAAAAAAAAAGAGTTGAATCTTAGGTAGAGAAGGTGGCTCGAATTACTTAAGGATTATGATCTGGATATCCTCTACCATCCAAGGAAGGCGAATATGGTAGTCGATGCTCTTGGTCAACGTTCAATGGGAAGTTTAGCCTATGTTAAAGAAGGCACGAGAACTATGGTGAACGAAGTCCATCGCTTAGCAAATCTTGGAGTTCGATTTTTGGACTCTGAAGATGATGGAGTTGTTGTTTAGAACAGGTTTGAATCCTCCTTAGTAGCCGAAGTGAAGGAGAAACAGTTTAGTGATCCCGACTTATTACAGCTGAAACAGGGGTTTCAAGAGCGTAAGATGACGGCTTTTGAACTAAGGGGGAGATGATAGTACTTTGAGGTACCAAGGCAGATTATGTGTTCCAGATGTAGATGGCCTCAGAGAGTGAATCATGTCTGAACCCCACAATTTCAGTACCCTATTCACCCAGTTCCACAAAGATGTATCATGACCTCAAAGAGATTTATTGGTGAAATGACATGAAGAAAAAGGTTACAAATTTTGTGGCCAAGTGTTCGAATTGCCAACAGGTGAAAGCCGAGCACCAGAGGCCTGGTGGGTTAGCTCAGAACATAGATATTCTCGTTTGAAAATGGGAGATGATAAATATAGACTTCATAACAAGTTTACCTCGCTTATTCTGGAAGCATGATTTGATTTAGGTGACTGTAGACCGACTTACTGAGTCAGCGCACTTTTTACCAGTAAAGATCACCGATTCAGCAGAGGATTATGCCAAGTTGTATATTCAGGAGAATCATCAAATTGCATGGGATTCCAGTGTCCATCATTTTAGATCGTGGTGCTCAGTTCACATCAAATTTTTGGAAATCTTTTCAGAAAGGATTAGGCACAAGGGTGAACCTAAGTACAGCTTTCCATCCTCAGACAGATGGCCAGGCAGAGTGCACCATTCAGACACTTGAGGCTATGCTAAGAGCATGTGTCCTGGACTTCAAAGGTAGTTGGGACGATCACTTGCCTCTCATTGAGTTTGCCTATAATAACAATTATCACGCTAGTATAAAGATGGCACCGTACGAAGCTCTGTATGGGCAAAGGTGTAGGTCACTGATTGGTTGGTTCGAAGTTGGCGAAGCAGAGTTGTTTGGACCAGATTTGGTCCACCATGCGATGAAGAAAGTTAAGTTGATTCAGGAGTGTTTGAAAATGGCTCAAAGTAACCAAAAGTCCTATTGGGACGTGCGGTGTAGAGACTTGGAGTTTCAGATTGGCGATTGCATGTTTCTAAAAGTTTCTCCTATAAAAGGCATTATGAGATTTGGGAAGAAATGGAAACCAGGTCCCCGTTATATTGGGTACAAGATCCTACGAAGGATCAGCAAGTAGATTATGAGTTAGAGTTGCCACAAGAATTAGTTGTTGTACACCCAGTGTTTCATGTATCTATGTTGAGAAATTCATGGGGGGGCTGTCTCTTGTTGTCCCTACAGAGATCACAGGAGTTGAATATAGCCTGTCTGACGAAGAAATTCCAGTGGCTATTCTTGATTGTCAAGTTCGCAAGTTGAGAACTAAGGAAGTTTCTTCAGTGAAAGTGCTATAGAGAAATCAGAAAGTTGAAAAGGCTATGTAGGAAGTCGAAGAGAACATGAAGTTCAAGTATCCGCGTCTTTTCGAAGAGCAAGCAGAAAATTTTAAAGGTGACTAACCTTTACATTCAGACCTCATGCTATAATCTCCACAATCCCAGTATTCAGTCAGTTCAGTAGTCACTCAGTCCAGTGCTAAGTCAGTCCAGTAGTCATTCAGTTTAGTATCTATTCAGTTCAGCATTCATTCAGTTCAATATTCATGTATTCATGTCAGTTCAGTGACCACGTGTTTCCATCAGTCACGTTTATGTTTTAGTTACCTTATTATGCATGTTATATGTATTTTGATGACCTGTGAGGCTGGTTTTGATGCTTTGGGTAGCTGGCAGGTGTTTAAGAAATGTTGGGATAGTCCTAATTACCAAGAAAACTCTACTGAAATTTCTGTAAAAATTCCAGAGTTAGTCACATTTATAGCCATGACTATCATTCGAGGACTAATGATACCTAGGGGGAGATAATGTAACACCTCGTGCCTTTGGGATAAGGTTGACCCGTAAGATGGGGATATGATGGAACCAAGATGGGAAGCGTATGAAGTGTTTTGAAACCTTAATCAAGGCATAAGAAGAGTCTTAGGACAAAGTAAAGTCGGAAGTTACTCTACGGAGCATGTTTTCAAGTGAGTTTGCACAAGGTCTTACTTCAAGCGAGTATAATCCCCTTATTAGTTGGGAACTTGGGAAACCTTCCTACATGAAAATTGTATCTGTTTGAAATACCTTTCCATCCATTTATGATAGAGCCCAAACAGACATCTGTACAAAAAGTTACGTATGTTTTACTAAATAGTGTTCTGCCAACTTACGGCAGAATTTATGGGCCGTGAATCTGGCCGTAAAAACTTTTACGAGCAGTGAATCTAGCCATAAATTCTGCCCAAACACTATTAAAGATTTCGATAGACTTTATAGGCCATAATTCTGATTTACGGGCCGTAAAATGGGCCTTAAGTGGGCGTAAAACAGGCCTGACAGCAACTTTAAAACTTCATTTTAAAACTAACTCACTTCATTCTTCACATCCTCAAGCCCTAGAAAGACCATTCTCTCTCCTCCTCATCTTCATACATTAAGGTAAGTCCCTCCTATGTATTCCTAAGTGAATTGTAATGATTATACATGAATTCTAAGTGAAATCTTATGTTACCAACCTAGGGTTTTCAAGAAAACCCTTCTCAAAGGTTCAAGTGAAGGTTTTGGGGTTTCTTCTCCAAAGATTGGATTTTTCTTCGAGTTTGGGAGCGATTAAGGTATGTAAGGCTAACTCTCTACGTGTGAGAATGTTAATGATTCTCCTCACGCCATGTTCTTTTATGACTGTTATGAATTGCCTCAGAAATAGAGTTAAGCCTTAGTTTCATGGAAAGCTCCAGAACTTCTATTCTCTAAACGATATAGTTTCGTAATTAGTTCATGATTTTTATTCCGAATATCTTGAACTCAGTATGTAATCAATATACTCTTATTTGATATCCCATGGGTCTCAGTCTTGAAACTCAGAATGCTTATGAAACGACGTTAATGCTCTAAACTCTATAATCAGTTCATGAATACATGTCTCAGCATAGTAATGTTCAGTATTCTAGTGTTATGCATTACAGTATGATTCTCAGTTCCTTGATTTAAATTGTTGAATGTTGAATACCTGCATTTTGGCCCGAGGCCACAATTTATGTATACGTATACTTGAGCCCGAGGCCAAAAATTTGTGCGCTTACTTTTGGGCCTGAGGCCACAGAATATAATCTCAGTTAAAACATGTGATGTCACATTCAGAACAGGGAGTACCTATGACTATACTTCGCTTGTTCAGTTCAGCTATCAATATTTTTTAGTTTTAGTATTCTCATGTTTATTGATTTGGACTGCCCTTTTCCGAGCACCCCGTAACTATTTGTTCTTTCAGTTAGTTTTACATACAAGTACAATTCAAATTTACTTACGTCCCATTTTCTCGAGGCCTGCATGTACTGATTTACAAGATGACGGATCTGCTCACTAGGATTCTCGTATCAGCTGCTTGGTGAGCCCCAGCTTCCTTCGAGGCACTATCTTACTTACAGTCTTTCAGTATTTTAGATAGTCGTGTATGCCTGGCCTTGTCTCGGTGAACAGTCAGTACTTCATTATTCTTTAGAGGCTTCATAGACAAGAACAGCAGTCAATCAGTGTTTAGCAGGATTTTATATTAGCCATGTTGGCTACGTTTTTACACTTCAGACTTATTCCGCATTATGATTATTCAATTAGACATTTCAGCAACTCAGTATGTTTATATATTATACTCTGCATCAGTATATGTCCCATGTTGATTCAGCCAGCCATGTGGTTCACTTGGTCACATGCAGTCAGGCACCGAGTGTCGTGTTACGCCCAGGCCATGGTTCGGGGCGTGAAATTGGCTTACAAAAGAATTGTTGGTTCATAGACGTTCTGAAATTCACCAATTGTTCTGTAAGTTTAATATTATTTTATTTAGGTCTGGTTCATAGTCTACAAGAACGCATTGTACTCATATGAGGAAAATCCAACAAAACTTCTTATTCTTTCTATTCATTAATATTTTTTCTAGATATGTGGGGGATTGTTGAAAAAATGATTCTAATATCTCAAAAAGAAGTATTCATATTATTGTCCAACCTCCTCCTCCACAAAATTAATATAGCATAACACCTTACAATGAGTTTTTACCCATTCATCCATAAAGAGACAGTTGCTAATCATGGAGCTTTTATTTTATTCAAACGTTAGCCTTGACATTTCCACTAAATCGTTATTAGTATTATCTTTTCATAACTCATAAGGAATATTTTCTTCTCCTTTTTATTACTGTTGGAGGCTTTAGCCTTGTTGTCTTCCTCTATATAAATCTAGTCTTCTTCTTCTACAAAGCAGAATATGATATATCTCGAAATAAATTCCTCCTTCCATATTATATTGTCTTTGGATTTTCTATTAAAATAAATCTTTTTTTTCTGTTCTCATAGTTTTATGTTACAAGAGCTTGTTGAATCTTGGGGGATTCACCTACACCTGGTGAAATATCTTTAAGGAAAGTGTCTTTGACACACCTCAAGCTTTCAAAAATTCTCTACAATTCTCGTAATTAAGTATTTTTTGTAAGATTTCCAACAAGTACAAGTGGCAATAATGCATATTTGAAATAGTAGCACTATCAAAGCTATAGTAATAATTTCTCTTAATTAGCAATATTTGTTTGGTTTGTAAAGAAAGAGGAGGACAGAAATACATGAAACCTTATTTCTATCCTTTTATATTGTACAAAATGCACAAGCTTCTCTTCTCCACTTCCTCTTATTTTCTTCCTTAACAAACAAGGGAAGATGCTCAAAGGTAAAGATAAATTGTGCGATTTGCCGAGTTGACAAGCACTACAAATAGAATTAAAACTAGAACTAGTACAAGGTAATTTATATGTACTGATAACTTGATGAAGAATTCGTTCATGGGATGTTCTAGTCGTGCCAGCAAGGAGATGCCATGATAGAATAAAGTGTCGAGGGTGAAGTAGACTTGCAAGTAGAAGATGACTAGAGAGTATAGAGTCCTCCATCGCTCTTGTCTGAAAAAAGTAGTATCTTGGGAGCCCGATCCTTCACAACAAAATGGTAGGGATGAACTTTAAAGAAAACGTTATTATCACTAGCAAAACGTTGGAGGGAGAGTAAACATTTAGTGATAGTGGAAACATGAAGAATATTACTCAGAGGAAAGAGTCGAAAGGTGGAGGGAAGAGTGGCATTACCAGTGTGATGAATAGGGACGAATTTCCATTACCAACATGAACCTGATCCAGTCCTTTATAATCCTCAATCTGGTGAAACATTGTGAGATCATGGGTGATATGGTGCGTGGCTCCAGTGTCAGGGAACCACTGCTAATCAGAGGTTGTTTTTGGAGCCGAATGCGATAGTTAAGCCCCTGGATTAGTGGCTTGGCTGTAATCTTTGGAAGTAACTTGGGGCAGTGTGGCTATGGCCATTGCAAATTTAGCACTTTTGTCATTGATCAGTGGACTGCCAAGGTTGACTATAGGTGTAATAATTTCTGGAATTAAAGCGACCACCTCTGCCATTACGACCTCGGTTAGTATTGTTGCTGTAGGAGCAATCAGGTTGTGCATTCTTGTGGGTCAAGTTTGTTGAAGCATGTTGGATTGAATCTGGTTGTTGCAGAGTAGAAATAGAAAGGTTAGAAAGTGACGAGCCATTGATGAACTCGTAGTTCCGAAGGAGGCTATGCAATTCGGCAAAAGTAACTAGTTGAGCTCGTGCCAATAAGGTGGTGACAATATCTTTAAATTCTAAACGCAAACCTTTGAATCTATGGATGCTCTGGTCTGCGAGACATAAAGGACGTCCAGCAGCGGTCAACTCATCCAAAATCAGTTTTGTGTTGTGTAGATATAGCGTGATAGTTAGATCATCTTGCTTCAGGTTTTGAAGCTGCATATGAAGGCTCAAAATCTGAGTGTTGGAAGGAGAAGATAACACAGCCTCAAGCGCGCCCTAAACTGCTTTCAAAGTGTTTAGTCGAACAGCAATGGGAAATGTGCCGATAGGGAGGATATGAGTAGACTCAAGATCAATTGATCTAGCCGGATCGATAGCACATAATCAGGATTAATAGTTGTCATATAGGATCCGTCACCTGTAGTGTTGGCAACTGAGACTTGGGATCTTTGGGAAAGGGTGACTACCATCGATAAATCCATGAAGATTCTGACCACGAAGTAAAGACAACAACCAAAAAAGATAATTTATGGCAGTTAATTTTGTGGAGATAAAGTGGTGAGCATGGTTAAGTGAAGTCAGAGAAGCAAAAGGAGAGGTAGACTGGTTAGCGGGTGAAGATTGAGAAGTGCTCGAGGCGGAAGGAGAGATTGTCATGGCTCTGATACCATGTAAAACCACAAGAAACAGTAGAAGAACTTAAGCATTGTTCTGTTGTTATTTCTTTGTGTAAACACGACTGCTTTTGTATGCAAACATCTACATGTAAGATATACAACTTGATATGGATTCGAGAGGTGCAATAACACTCTGATACAAATTGATAATAGCTAAAACCTATCCATATTCGGATTGGGAAGGACACAGTCTAATACTATTAAAGTTAATCCAATATAGTGAATTATTTCAACAATTTGGCTATCTTTGCAGAAGTGATTCATTTTCTTAAAAATCATGTATGTATATCCAATGCATGTTCATATCGATTAGACTTTGAATTAAACTATTAACTCAACTTCATAATCATGTGATACTTAGATCATTTACAACATTTGAGAAGATATAATCTTAAAATTGTCTCACAAAATTTGGCCTTAGCCTTGAAAACTTGAAATTTGTTTTGAAAAGTGTTCGGACTTAAAATTAATCTGAACATAGACCAAAATGTTTGAAAATGCGGCAGAAATTCTTTTGTCTCCATGCTGAAACTAGTGAGCTGTTATATTCAATGTTTGAGACTATTCTGAAAATTCCTTTTTCATCCCGAGATATCTTATCTTTTGGGGTAAAAATCTGAACAAAATTGTTTGTTTGGACTACTACAAAGGCGTATAAGAATAGAATTGAACATTCAAAATGAATGTTATGAGTTATGACATGAGACTCCATTCGTATTTAAAAGGCCAAAGTCATAGATGGACCCCTGAACTTGTCCTGATTTTCCATCTAGACCCTCCAACTAAAACGTTGACCATCTGAACCCCCGAACATAAGATAAATCGTGCCCTTTGAACCCCTCGTGCCGTACCGGGCACACACGTGAAGCTCACATTTTTAAACGAGTAGCGTGAGAGACCAATTTTTTTCTTTTTTTGAATTTTTAATCATTAAAAATAATTTTAACAAAAACTCTATTTAAATAATTAAAAAAAATTGAAAAACCCAACCCATCCTCTCCGATAGCCCACTTCACCGCCGCCACTGCCTCCTCCTCCGCCGCCTCCTCCGCCACCGTCGCCGCTTTCTTTTTTAAAATTTTTAATCATTAAAAATTAATTTTAACAAAAACGCTATTTAAATAGATTTTGAAGCGGCGGCGGCGGTGGCGGCGGCGAAGTGGGCTATCGGAGAGGATGGGTTGGGTTTTTCAATTTTTTTTTAATTATTTAAATAGATTTTAAAATAGAGTTTTTGTTAAAATTAATTTTTAATGATTAAAAATTTAAAAAAAGAAAGCGGCCGCGAGGTGGGCTATCGGAGAGGATGGGTTGGGTTTTTCAATTTTTTTTAATTATTTAAATAGATTTTAAAATAGATTTTTTGTTAAAGTTAATTATTTTTGTTGATATGGCTTATTTAAAAAAAAAAAAAGCAGTAACATGACATGGCTCCATGTCACTCGGTCTATTTTTTCATGTCACAAAGCAAGTGAGTTCACGCGTGTGCCCACTGGCACGAGGGGTTCAAATGACACATTTTATCTTATGTTCGGGGGTTCAGATGGTCAACATTTCAGTTAAGGGGTCTAGATGGAAAATCAGGACAAGTTCAGGGTACATCTATGACTTTGGCCTATTTAAAACTCGAGACTTTAAATTGACCTGACATTTAACTGGTAATGTGAGGTTGACTTAGTCCTACATTGACTTATTTGAAAAATGAAAACAATTATTGAGTTAAACTACTAAATAAAATTAAAATAGCTTGAGCTTAATTTAGGCTCTGCTTTGGGTCTTCATCTGGTTTGAGAAAACGAGTAGTCGATATTTTTTCCTGTGCAAAGATAATATTTTTCCATTCCAAAGAGTAGCCCAATTAAAATAAACAAAATTCAATGGGTTAAGATAGTAGAATTTGAAAAGATATTACCAATGTATTACGGTGATTATCTCACTCACCCATAAAGATTTTATGTCTTTCTTTTTCCTTAAGTTTTCTGGCCAATATCATGTTCTTTGTTACTGAAAATGAAGAATTTGAGGTGTGGACTGTGTCAGAAGCAACAGGGCTCAGAATTCTTGATAAGGTATGGCCAGAAAATCTCCTAAAACTTTTCCTAACCTCGAATCACACGATCCGGTAACAAATTGAATAAAAACTAAGCTATTAGTTAGTACTCACACGCCTGTTTCACTAGCAAAAACTAGTAAATGCACATTTGTGGATGTAATAGTAGTTAATTACAGACAGATTGGCTAATGGAAATGGAAACATTACTAGTACTGCTTTTTATACATTGGTTTCTACCTTTTTGAGCTAGTTGTAAGTAGTTCACTTTCAAGTGTCACTACCCATTCCTGAATGATAGAGTTGACTTCCTCTGGTTTCTCATCATGTGGGCAATGGCCTGAAATATGGATAGTGCAACATAAGAAAATACAAATAGATTTATTGCAGGAAATAGAAAAATTAAAGCTTTCCATGAATTACCAGCATTTAGCTCTCTGATTACAATTCCTTCACAGTGTTCTCTCAGCATGGCTAACCTTGAACGCGAGTCAGAAAGTGGATCTTTCATTCCCTAACAGAATACAGCAAGATAAGCATTAAAACTAGTGAAATGATGAACAAGTTTCATGCCAATAGATTATATGAATGTATTACCTGCAATAGAAGTACTCTCTTCTCAAATTCTTGCAAAAGATAATTAAGAGGGACAGAAAGATCAAAGCTGAAAATACTTTCTAAGACCACCACTACACCAGGGTCATAAGACTGGAGATTTGTCAAGGCAGTGCATCATAATAATAATTATTTGCAATACGATAGTTGTAGCACTTAAAATATTGTCCCAAAATATACTTGACAAGTTAAAAGATCACAGATAAGTGTCAACAAGGATACTGCTCGCAGCATCTCTTGGATAAGCCACTCGTCTGCACGATCACTTCTCTGCAGAAAACAAAATTAGCTGAGGCTAACCAGGTTATCAAAGGCAACAAAAACACATGATGTCAAAATCTAAAGCACACTTACAATTGGATAGCAACTTCTCACTGTGTTCCTAAGATTCAAACGCAAGAACACTGAAAGGAAACGAGCACCTAGCCAGGCTGCTCCTGAAGTTTGCCTAACCTAAAATATACAACAACCTCAATTTTCCATGAACCTTTCGTTTAAATGTTACGGTCAAACATTAGGAAGAAAGTCTATAATGATTAGATTGATAGGTTCACATTTCTTACATCAGAATGGTATGCACCAGAATATCCAGGAATAACATTGCCAGCACTGTTCAAAAGGATCAGAGACTTCACCAAAGCAGGCCAAAGACGAGTAACAATGGCGGAAAAATAGCCTGGTTAGCACAATCAACAAGACTAATTAAGAACAAAAGATGGAAAAAATAGCAAAATCAATGCAAAAATTAGTGACTGGTGCATTTCTGTTTTTGACCGCTAAACGTCCTGGTACATACCACCAATTGAGTTTCCAACAAGATGGACAGGTTCTCCCACTACTTCAATTATGAAATCTCTGAGCAATTTAGCCCACACAACTTCAGTGTAAACAATATTTGGTTTTTCTGATTCACCAAACCCCAGGAGTGTCATCGCCCAGACTCGATTTCCACCTTGCGCAATATCATGTATATTGTCACGATAATGGCTCCAAAAAGCACCAAAACCATGCACAAGAAGAAGAGCAGGGCCTTCATCCCCGGTAAGTGTATACTGAAAACACACAATAAATGTCAGTAGACGACATCACAAAATAGCTAGAAAAGTATACTACAATCTTCAAAAATCTCACTCACATGAATCAGATGGCCATTCCATCTCCAAATCCTAACAGCGGAACTAGCTTCCTTACTTCTTAAAGCCAACAGCGTATACCACTATGACAGCAATGAGGTTCTTATTCGTCAGAACTTTTATCAGTAGATCCAATAACATTCATATTTTGATTCAAAATACCTCTATTGAACACACAGTATCAATTGCTGCAGCAACCGTTTTGGCCGAGTATCCAAAAGGTGATATAAATCCAGCATTTTGTTTTTTCTCGTATTCAATCGCTTCATAATAGACTCTTCTTCTGGAAATTATTCCAAGAAGAAGAGCAGATCCAAAAAGGGCACCAAATGAGGCTCCTTCCCGAGTTTCAGCTGCACGCAGTTTTTCATGTACCCTGGAAAATGAAGCCAATTGGCAGCAGTTAACATTCTTTCCTAGAAATCTAATGTTTCTGTAACGTAAATCTTAATTACCATAAGCCAAATAGTGCAGATACAATAGAGGCTGCAGATAGGAGACAAGCAAAGCAGTAAAATTACAAGGCCTTAAAGCTTCTAATCGAGGGGTCTCAATGCCCATACTTTCTGTTTTGTTTTCATCAATATGTTCAGCTGACAATCCTTGTCCTTTTCTTTTCCACTTATACTAGTTCAAAACAGAAGGATCCGATGTCCAATGTCTTCACAAAGCCCCAGTTAAGTCACACAGTAGGCTAAGCAGTTAACCTTCAGAATTCTTTCTCAAAGCACTTACAACAGCTTCAGAGTTGAAATCTTGAACACATTCAAAGAACCGTACAGACCTAAGGTCGGTGAATAGGAACTATAAATCTACTGAAATCATCTTTCTCAAAAGCATTACTACATGCATCCATGTCTATTTGAACTATATTCTCTAAGAAAAGATTGATTCCCAGAAATAATTATCAGCACAAAATACTATGAACGGATATTTCCGCATATCTGATCTTAATGTTGGAAGTGATATCCATCAACGGGAATAGGACACTTGTAGACTCTGTCACTCTGCTATAATAGCTAAAACAAATGATCCTGAAGTGACTAATTTCAAGCTTGCTAATGCAATCCAATATTGGTTTAAACTAATATCTTTTGTTTATAACCTAGGAATCCCCGAGGGACAGCTGGCACTCCGCGAATGTTGAGTCTACCCCTCTATCCTGCTCCACTTAATTCACAGATCGTGTCTTACCACTGAACCAAAGCCCTTAGAGCTTGTTTAAAATTATATCTACAACTAAATGAACTCAAAAAGCAGTTCAAACCTTTCTCAATGTTCATTGGTATAGACTATAGAGGGAGTAAATAATAAAACTGTGGTTTCGGACAGCAAGAAACATTTATAAATATATGAACGTATCTCGCCTACAAATATCTGAGAAGCTTTGATCAAGCAACCAAATGATTTCATGGGATTAAGTGACACATAAGGAAAAATAAGAGGGGACTCATACTCCTGCCATTCATCTCGGGAAGTGCCCCCCAGATATCTCAAATATGCAGACAAAGCATCCAACACTAGGCTTGTACCACCTCCCACTATATTTCCACATTGTGTTACAAAAGCTGATTTTACAGGTCTCTTCCTCTGAATTTTCTTGAGAGTTGAATCACTTAGACTGTTTTCATTGAACTCTTCCTCTCTCAGACCTTGAACAACACTACTCAGAGTTGCAGTCTGGGCTTTCTGCAATTCACTTGTAGAAGAAGATCTGTTTCGGGACGTGCCTGCATTGCCATCTATATATTTCTTCAAATCTTCTAATGTGGGCAAAGAACCTATTGCATATATAAAATGTTGTGAGCAAAGCAAAAAAAAATGATAGATATCACAAGAGTATTGCACAGGGAAAAAAGTTGTCAGATGATACCCCAGGACAAGCTCAAATCTGCTTTTGGTAACACTTGGGAAGAAAGAGGTGACGTAGAAGGCAATTTGAGCTTCTTGAATTCATCGTATGATTTCGGTAAAACCTTTAAGCTCTGGAGAAGTTAAAAGTCAGGAACTAAGAATTTTCTTTTTTTCCTCCCTTACATAAGAAAAAAGCATTAGTACCTTGATATCATAAAATGGAGTGTTCCATATTACAAGTTTTGGGGTCCCCGATATCATATCCAAGGTCTCTTTTACACCTTGTACTATTCTCAATAAGTCAAACTCTACCTCCTCCTCTGCAAATATGTTGGTAGCCTTGACCTGTTCCAATCCTTGGATATAAGTGGATGACCGCCTCATTTGAATAAGCAAATATAATATGTAAGAACCTCTTTGACGAGCCCTTCTATGACACTCTCCGCAGTCCCGAACCTGATCATCAGATTAGATCCTTGCTCCTTCAGTGAAATCTTCAGATCCTCCAGCGCAAAAACAAGTAATTCCAGCATCTCATCAGAAAATCCTGTGTTAAAATGTATTTCATTAGGAGGCTAACTCATCTATTAGACACAGCCAGGCTTACAACAACAACAACAAACCCAGTGTAATCCCATAGGTGGGGTTTGGGGAGGGTAGAGTGTACGCAGACCTTACGCCTACCATGAGAAGGTAGAAAGGTTGTTTCCGATAGACCCTCGACTCAAAGAACGATGGAAAACAGGCAGTAGCAACAAGCAGATACAACAGCAAAATAATACGGTAACCAAGGCTGGACAAACAATAGGAAGTAATAGAAATCCAAAAATAAGGAAAAACAAGAATAATACTAATACTCTGAGAAAGGAAAAGAAATACGCCCGATTGCCTACTAACCCTCTACCCTAATTCTCGACCTCCACACCCTCCTATCAAGGGTCATGTCCTCGGTGAGCTGAAGTTGAAATAAACTTTGAAATGTTTGCACCCTTGAAATAACATTACTTTAAATCACATACCCATTTGAAATAAGAGTGTATATATGTACAAATCCATCTGACAATGATTAGACACTCCACATAATTTTGGATTACATTTTTGTCCTTAAACTTGAACAAAATACATGAGTAGTTCACCTGACTTTTAACAAGTGGATAATACTAAACATTTGAACAGAAAGAACTTTTCGTGACCTCACTTGAAGTTCAAAAAATCTTGTCACTCTTCTGCTTTAGCTATCTTCAATTAAAGATTTCCAATTTACACAAAGTAGGAACATCACTATTTATTTTCAGTGCAAAAAATTAATAAATGGGTACCTAGCTGCAACTAAACGTAGAAAATCACAAAATGAAAAACCAAAAAGTTCTTTAACTATTTATTTTGGCAAAATACATCGATAGACACCTTAACTTGGCCTCAACTGGTAACTAAACACTCCAATTTTGAGAATGCACATCTAGACACCTAAACTCATCCCAACTGTGTCAGTTGAACACCAACTTAAAAACGATCATCTAGACACTTTCAAAATTTATGTGTCAAGTTGGAGCGTTCAACTGGACAGTGGGGATGAGTTGAGGTGTCTAGATGTGCATTCTCAAAATTGAAGTGTTTAGTTGTCAGTTGAGGCCAGCCAATATGTATTATGCTTTTTTTAACACTCTCGCTAAAGAACTTTGAAGAATTAAATTTAATTCAAGTTTTAAACTTTGATGTGATATTTTCTCATCTAAATATTTTCTTGTATAATCACCAAATATAACACATAAATAAAAGGAATAGGGCCGGTTAAGAAAGTATACTAACTCTCAAGAATGCGGGGATCGAAGATGTATAAAGGTACAAGTGTCCGATGCATAGAAGAAGCTAAAGCAATCCCAGGGTGATCGTCGAGACGAAGATCGTGCTTGTACCATACTATAGCTCCTGCCGCATTATCTTTCTTCACAGCACCAGGTGCTTTCATTTTCACTGACATTACACAAGTACAACAGAAAGAAGGAGTTTTGGGGACTGATAGTGAAAGAAAACGGGGAAAAGAAAGAAGAGCCATGCCCATCGATGTAAAGAAATAAGGGTTTGATGGGACTGCAAATCCATTAATGTTTTATATGCAACAAAATTGAAGGGGTTTTACATGCTTCTTCAACTGAGGTGGTCTTAATTGTGGCGGAGAAAAGAAGCTGAGATTTTGAAAAGAAAGAGATACAGAGTTGAGGAGGCCAGTGCACCACGACAGACACTTTGGACATACTACAAATTTTTATTTTTCAAATAAGTAATTATTTTTTGGTTAGTTTTTGAAAATGAGCTTTTCAAGTTAAATTTAAATTATTATTTTCAAATAAAATATATGTTCTAATATCATTTTTCAAGTTTAACTTTGTAAACCTTTTTTCCCAAGTTTCAACCTGTAGCGACCCGTTAGGTCGTTTTGAGCTTTTGGACTCTTTTTTCCCAAAGTACCTTCATGTAGCTATAAAATGGTATTGTTGACTTGCGGGGATGGGTGAAGCGATTCCCGAGGCAATCGAGCGAGTATCGGAGAAGAATTAATAAAATTGGAAGTTCTTTAGTTAAGGAAATGGAAAAGTTTGACCAAAGTCAACATCGAAGGTTAACGAACTCATATCGGAGTTTCGTCGGCTCCATGAGGTCCGGAACGTGATTTATGACTTAATCGAGAAGCTAGTACGGATCCCGAGGGGATCAATTGTGATTTGGACCTTTGGTTGAAAAACTAGTTAAGTTGAAGAATTAGAGTTGATCACGGTCAACATCGGGTCAAGACGACCCAGATCGATGTTTAGAGTGCACGAGAAGGTTCGTAACGTTTTTTAAGACTTAAATGCATATTTAGTATGTGTCCGGGAGGTTCCAGATGAATTTCGGGGGTTGAATTAGAGTCAGAGAACTTAAGAGACGGTTGGTTTTGCTAGTTTGCTTGTGTCAGCAAATCCTTCTTCGCGTTTGCGGGTGGACCATCACGATCGCAGAGAAGGGTGTTAGGAAAGTGTCACATCGCGTTCGTGTGGTGTAGTTGGGGTCGGGACGGGACAGTGAGTGTTGGCCTTTGCATCAACAAAGGGTTACTTCGCGTCGGGATGCTCTTTGCGAGAGCGTCCCGCGTTCGCGAAAAAGGATCATGATTTGGACAGTGTTTAATTCCCCAATCCGAAATCATATTTCATTTTCATATTTGGAGTTCTAAAGCTCAATTTGAGGTGATTCCAAAGGCAATTTGCACGATTTGGCTCAGGGGTAAAATTCTAATCCCTATATTGATGTTTCCTTTCATTAAATAGCATTTCAACACATGATCTTTGGGTAGGGGATTGGGGGTATGGAACCCTAAGTTTGAATTTTGGTAAATTTTTTATTTGGGATTCAATACATGGATGGATTTAGCTAATTTTATGGATTTAGACTAATTAGGCAATGAATAAACTGATTTTCTAATAAAATTCCAGTTTGCCCTTAGGAGCTAGGGTTTGACTTTTGGGTTGACTTTTTGAGCCCGGAGATAACTACAACAATATGGTTGTCTACGAACTCGTTTACTTATCAACATTGGGTATTTGATAGATTGGGAGTGTTCCAAGGCACTTCAGAAGGGGAAGACAGTTTCATGATTCGTTTGCTCGACCTTGAGGTATGTTGAGACTTTCTAGACTTCGCTTGAGTGACGTTTTCGATATGTAAAGATTAATAATATCAATAATAAGGCGAGAGAGAGAGAGAGAGATCTCGTACCCGTGGTGTTATGGGCATTGGCACGAGTATTAGGCCATGTATGGGAAATATGAAATCGTGTAGTTACGGATTGTAATCCAAGAATGCCAAAGCATGTGGGCATTAGATGATAACTAGTTGACTTGATTTGCTTGTTGTGTGCTCATATCACGTTATTGAACATGTATGCTTGTGTTAATCAAACTGGTTGTTAGGCCCAAGAGCCATCTTTACATCCCGTACTCATACTACACTTGTTGCACTCTTTATGGTGCAGAGTCAAGCCCGAGCATGAATGGATCCCACGAAGCTTTCTAAGTCTGAAGCATTCACTTTTGGAGATCATGGTGAGCTGCTTGGCTGATTCGCAACACCATTATCCTCTATCTTATGCATTTTTGTCTTCATTTTATATTTCAAACAATGTATTAGTGACTTCTGACTTGTACTCATGTCCTTGAATCTTGTACACATGATACTAGTCTTAGGTGGTATTTTGTTATTTCCGCAATTTTATCATTAGTAAAGACTCAATTATGGATCTGTTGTTAATCGGTTTTGGCTTACTTCTTTTGGGTGGAGTAGGTGCCTTCACAGCTTATAAGTTTTGGGTCGTGACACAACCAAATTCATGTGCAAACGCCTGCTTGGTGTTGCCATAATCCCGTTCCTTTGAGCATATTCTTTGGAACAGAAATATTTTTATAAAGAATTACTTCATCTGTGTATGTATAATAATTTTAAAAGGGGAAATTTCAGAAATGTACAATTCTGTCACGCCCCGAACCATGGCCTGGGCGAAACACGACACTTGGTGCCATACTGCATGTGGCCGAGCGAACAACATGGCTTGCTGAATCATCATGAGGCATACATGAGTGGAAATATAACATGAATGTCATGAGCTTTTATAAAACATGAGAATCATAACATTAATAAAATACTAATTTAAAACATGAATGCGGAAAGATCGTAGATGAGCCAAAATGGCTATTTGACTCTGACATGACATGTCTGACTAGTCTAGTCT
Organism: Lycium ferocissimum; assembly: GCF_029784015.1. NCBI lineage: Eukaryota > Viridiplantae > Streptophyta > Magnoliopsida > Solanales > Solanaceae > Lycium > Lycium ferocissimum. The sequence continues at coordinate 67,267,669 of NC_081348.1, read as the reverse complement.
ATGAAACCTCTACATAAGTCTGAACATGAAATCATACTCGCTGGGACAAGGCCCCCAGCATACCTTTAAATGTATATCTTATCATGAAAATAATAAATAATAAATGTCTAAGCCCCGGAAAAGATGGGGCTCACCAACAAGTTGATAAGTGCGAAGTCCTACTAGGCAGATGCGTCGTCCTGTAAACCAATACCTGCACCGTGAAATGCAGGCCCCCAGGCAATACAAGGGGACGTCAGCACGTTGAATGTACTGATATGTAAAGCAACTGAATGAAATAACATGGGACATGGAAATAACATAATAGAGACTGAACTAAAACATGATCATGAACATGAGTACATATACATATATAACATGTGTAAAGTATCATGAGTAGGGAGGGCGATAAATATACCAAACAACATGATGGTACTTGCGTCCTACCGCAAAACACTAAATACTTTGTCGGGGACATGAGATTTAATAATATTATGAAAGGATCCAGTCATTATGAAAGATCGTCCAAGCATGGGTGGAGCGATCCTCATCTACGGCAATACGTAATTTCAGGCTATTTGAAGCCTTCTCGGTAATTAATGCAACTTCCAAAAATATGAACATGAAAAATAAGTGGCATTTGCTGCCCATGGCTTTTCATGAATCATAACTTGCAAGTACATGGATATCATTCGTATTACCTTGTATGAACTTATAAGCCATATATAGCTTTTCTTGAAAGTATCATAATAGTTCATAAACTTGCATATAGGAACCCATGGAATGTAAAGTATGGGTTTTCATTGATTATGGACAGATTCTCAATAATCATAATGATGTATCAAGAACACAATGAAGAATTTATAACAATTTAATACATAATATAACATGGGGCATGGACCTAGGGTTATCATGAACATGGTTAAAAACCCTAGTTTTCATAAAGCTTCATACTTTATGGAAGAAGAAGCGTGGGGAAGAACAATGATGTTCCCACACATAGACAGCAACCCTACATACCTGGTAATGCTCCAAGCTTGAAATAAAAATCTGAACTTGGAAGAAGAATTCTAATCCTTGGTCTTGATTCCTTTAGGTGGGTTTTCATGAAAACCCTATGTTAAGAACATGAAATTCCTACTTAGAATTCATGGTTAATTGATGGAATTCACTTAGGATGGTCTTAAGGAGCTTACCTTGATGCTTGGAGAAGTTGAGAGGAGAGAGCTTTCGTGTTAAGGCTTGAGAGTAATGAGACTTATGAAATAAAACTGAATTCCCGTCTTTTAATTGTCACAGTCGCGGCACTGTTACGGACCGTGTTATGGTCTGTAACACATATTACGGTCCGTAACACTGGACCGTATCGCGTGTCAAAATTCCAGAGAGGGTCTAAGTTCGAGGTTGGGTTACGGACATGAGATACGAATCGTATCTCGTGTTACGGTCCGTAACGATGAACCGTCCTTTGGTCCAAGTTACGAGACGGTGATTTTTCGAAGCCTTACCTATTACGGTATGAATGACGGGTCGTAACACACGTTACGGTCCATCCATTGAAGCGTAACGCTGGGTTTTCTGAACTGAAACATATTTTGGATTCCAACACTCTCCTTCTTGGGTTTCTAACCTCCTAAGTCATGACTATGGTTTAGTACGGATTTACGAGGTGTTACAAATTCTCTGACTTACATTGCAAAAATATAGCCCAAAACTTACATTGCAAAAATATAGCCCAAAAACACTTTTATACAATGTTATACACTTATATACAAAAGACAGGTACGTTATGTATATAGGTGTATGAAAGTGTATAATGTGTAGGTATATACACCAAAAGATATAATTATACAATATTATACACGAAAATACGTACTTATACACATTTATACAATATTGTACAAGTGGATATAAACATAGATTTGGACTAGTTTTGAATACGAATTGCACTTTTATATAAGACAAATACATCATGTATATAGGTGCATAAAAATGTATAATAGTGTATAAGATGTGTACCCATTGCAATTATACACACACATGTGCCCGTTGCAATTAAATTTTGGATTTTACTGATAGTTACTCTAATATGTTTAATTGAATAAAAGCTAAAGATCTTATTAATTCCAGAAAATCCATATACAAAAGCAGAAAAGAGATCGACGTTATCTGCCAGCAATCTAATTTCTCGAAGTAGTTTTAGATGGAAACTCTCTTTGTAATGAAACTAAGAGTAGAAGTGAGAGAAAGGAGGCGAGAGAGAGAGAGGGGGGAGGGGGGGGGGGGCACAGAGAGAGAGGAGGCACAGAGAGAGAGGGCGAGAGCGAGAGAGAGAGAGAGAGAGAGAGAGAGAGAAGAAAAGGATGAGGGAGTGGGTCATTTTTTGTAAGATTTAAAAAGGTGGGTCAATTTTGATAGCATTGTTACCCTAATTATCATAAAGTGTAATTATTCCATTTTAAAATTATGTTTAAAAATAATTTTTTTAAAATGGAGGAGGGGATTACAAGGTGGGGAGTCAAAGCTACACCAACAAGGTGAAAGTTCAATAGCCAACCAACTAATTATCATAAAGTGTAATTATTCCATTTTAAAATTATGTTTAAAAATAAGTTTTAAAAAATGGAGGAGGGGATTACAAGGTGGGGAGTCAAAGCTACACCAACAAGGTGAAAGTTCAATAGCCAACCAACTGAGATTCTAAGATCCCTCGTTTAAAAATAGTTTATCTGACGGTTTTCAACTGGAACAACTTTAAGAAAGAAATGAATTTTTTTTAAACATGTGGTCTAGATAAGCTATAAATATTTGTGTGCCTGTAATTCATCAAGGGTAAAATTAAAATTAAATTATTTTTAAATAAAAAAATGATAGTCTTTTTTAAATAAATTAAACATAAAAGTATTACATAAATTAGAATTGCGGGAGTAAATAAAAATCCACCTTTGAATTGCTTTTTATTTTTGAAATTTATTTTGTTTTGCGTAACTTTTTTTATAAGTCAAACTCCTCAGATTCAAAATGCTCTGTTGGTTTTGGCCCTTAAAAAGCATTTTAAAAACTTAAAACTAAACGTCTTGAAGGTTGAATCGTGAACAAGTCTGCAAGGTAAGATAAAAGCTCGGTTAATCAAACATTTCATCGGAATTTTCTATTTATATTTATTTATCAATTATAAAATGCAAGCATTAAAAGGATGTTAGAAAAAATGTCGCATTAATCCAAGGCAAAAGACATAGATTGACCCCTAAACTATACCAAAAATCTCGATATCACACTTAAACTATTATGACGACCTATTACACCTCTGAAGACCTTATAAGTGAATTTATTTACCTCTCCGATGACCCCAACCCAAGCGCATTCTTGTCGACATTTTTGTGCGCGTGAACACTGATTTTATATGCATTAAAATTTTAAAAATAAAACAATAAACACCCACTTTAATGATCCCAACGGTAATAAAATAATTCACCCACCCCTTTTATTACCCTTCACGACCAAGAACCCTAATTTTTCTATCCCAAATTGTGAAAAATCAGCCCAAATTCGAAGCTCAAGCTCAATTATTTTGAAGGAAAGGAAACTAAATTCAAATTTATTTTCCTTATTTGATTAGTTCCTCACTTTTTTACCTTTTGGATTCATTATTTTCCCGGTAAATTCATTTTTTGAAATGTCAAAGATTTTTCTGCAATTTTGTTTAAATTTTTTGAAATGTTTCGTAATGAGCTCTATTTGATTAACTTTATTTGGTATTTTTTCTGGTAATGAAGGTGGTATAATGGCTAAAATTTGCTTAAGTAAAATTTGTAAGGAAGAAGATGATCATGAGTTGAAGGAAGTGAGATGCAAACATGGATTTCTTCTGCCTTTGTTGACTTCTTGGACCACAAGGAATCCTGGTAGAAGATATTGGAGTTATCCATACTATGGTGTAAGTGAATTTGATTTGTTTTCAAGAATTGAACTTTGAAGAGTTCGGCGACTGATTTTTTTTCTTTATTTGATTAAATGTAGGGTGCTAGATCATGCGATTTTTATCTTTGGAAGGATGATGAGATTGACCGAAGATCCAAATTTGTGATTTCTAAACTAGTGAGAAGAATTGCTGAACTTGAAGCATCATTTGAAGCTTCTGGAAAAGGGTATGATAAGCCTACTAGGTCAAAAAACTCTGTGGAAAGCAAAATTGATATGAACAACATAGAGATTCAACTGGACAATTTTGGAGAAGACATTAAGAAGATGAAAGAAAAGGAGAAGAAGTGGAAGAGCAAGTTGGCTAAGTCCAAGAAAAGGGAGAAAGTGCTTTGGATTGCTCTGTTGTGTATTTGTATTTTAGTTGTAAGTTTGGTGTTCAAAACAGAGTTGTCTCAATGAAGTTGTCCTAAGCTCTTGGTCTATTTGTTTTTGCATTTTGTTATGGGATTGCAATATTTAGTCTTTTGCTAGGACTTGTTGGTGTTGTTGTTATGAAATTTTATTTTTGTGTAATGAATTGGTAATGATTTTTCAGATTGGTTGTCAATGAATTCTCTTAGTAGTTTGTTACAAATTGAAACTGCATTTGGTGTATATACTCTGCACAAAATGTTACATGAACTGCACATGTTGTGCCTAAACTGCACATTTTGTGTTGTCACTGCACATTTTGTGCAACAATATCCTGCCTAAACATTAATGCCAACATATACACAAAAGATAAGTGAAATGGCAGTCACAGCTGCATAATCATTTAACCAAAAGAGAGTGAGTTTACACATGACAAAAATGTGGTTCTAAAGCATTAACTATGCGTAAATGCAGTCACAACTGCCAAACCATATTCTTAAGTGCAGTCACAACTGCAAAACTAGTACATAACACCCACAAAAAAAAATCTTACAAAACATTCACAAACTACACCAAAAGAATAGACAAAGGCGGCTTAATGAGCTTCTTTTGCACAATCGTGCGGCTTCTGCCCTTGTTTGATTCCCGATTTTCCCCTCATTTCCGAAGTCACCGGAGGTCATAAATCTTGTTCCTTTCCATTTCACACCACTTGTTGCTTTATGTCCAAGATTTCCAGTTACCACTGCTGAAGACTTGATAATTCTGAACCTTTCACTAGGCAATCCAGGTTGGTCAAATGAATAGAGACAGTGTTAGTACTACTTGTTAGAGGGTCTAAATAATACAAAATGATATTTGAGTGATAATAAATTTACGTTAATGATAGTTTGTCCACTTTGTGTGTGCAGCACCCCTATTCCAACCATTCTTGGCATGCTAGCAACAACATTCTAGAAAAGAAAACAAAAATATTAGCAACTGCCTAATTTACAACATACACATGAAGGTCTACCCCTTCCTCTTTCAGTTGGAGCAGCAGCAATTCTTGGTTTTGGGATAGCAGCAGCAACATTACTTGAACTTGGGCCACCAGCTGCACTTGAACTTGCAGTATTAGGCTCCCTCAGACATTTTATTTTGTTGTGACCCTTGTTATGACACTTGCTGCATGTCATTTCAATCCCCCTCTTGGATAGTTTTCCAGTTTTCTTATTTTCAGCAGTTTCTTTCCTCCTTAGCTTCTTAGGCCTACCTGGCATCTTCCTTACTTCAGGTGGTATAACAGAAGGATTTGTTGATGGTGGCCACATCTTCATATTCAGAACTGGTTGAATGAAGTAGTTGTATGTCTTCATGTATGTTTCTCTGGTGTACCAATGAGAAATGTAGTCCACTGGGTTCAACCTTTTATGGTGAAGAGTTGCTATTGCATGAGGACATGATATGCCCTTCAATATCCATGCTCTGCAGGTACATGTTTGTCTAGGCAGATCCACAGGATGCCTATATTCTCCATGTCTCGCCTCATACCCAGTACCAGAATTCGACTCAATGCTGCACTTCATGGATATTTTTGTGTTATCTTCCAGTACTTTCATTGCCATTGGAGAAATATCACAAATCCAACTGTTGCAAAACTCTTTCATTTGTCCTATTCTCTTCATCATATCCATCCTTATCTTTTTAAGCATTGTAATTATACTTTTGTGCCTTACAGCTAATATCCAAGTGTTGAAACATTTAGCCATATTGTTGTATACACTGTCACTTTTTGCGGTAAAGCTAAAGTAAAGCTTGCTTCATCTGTCTGGGTTGTAGTACAACAACTTATCAAGACAATCCTCTCCCAATTTTTTCATGTAGTCAAGGTTATCCCTCAACTCAACTTCAAAGGTAGACCTTGCACACCTCCAAAAGCAATTCCTTCTCTCAAGCCCTCTGAATTTCTCAGACCAGTTTGCTAAGACATGCCTAGTACACATCCTATGTTCAGCATATGGCAGTTGCTCAGTTATGGCACTTTCAAGACCCAGTGATAATAAAAAAACAGGTTGTTAGTAAAAAGAGAATATTAGTTAGAAACAGTTATGAACATGAAGTGAATTAAACACTTAAATCTTACTTTTTGCATATCTGTTATAGCTGCCATGTCTGTCCCATCTCCTAGCTGAAGATCTGTCACGACCCAAATCGATGAGTCATGATGAGTGTTTGACCTCTAGTGACCAAACACCCCTATACTCATATCTGAACTATACTGAACATCAAGGGCCCATAAGTGACTTAACCGAGACATCGCCTCATGAAGTAAGTGACATCATGAACTCTGTACATTTACATACATACAAGCTAAAAGAACAGTGCAAGCCAACTAGGCTGCTACATATACTGTACACAAAAGAATAGGAGCCGATAAGGCTACATCCTCTGACATACACATACACTTGTCTACAGACCTTTAGTGGAATAGGAAACTGTAGAAAGGACGGGACAGGGCCCCATCATACCCATATGCATATACATCTCCAAAAGAATGGCATACCAAAATAGACTGCAGCTCCGGATCAAGTGGAGCCACTGACCACTATTGGATATAGAGGTCCTACGGAGCTAGACCACCCGTCCGTTCACCCGAACCTGCGCATTTAACGCAAAGACCCCAAGATAATGTCGAGCCGCACGGACAATGTACTGAATATGTAAGGAATAAGAGTAACATAAGTATAAGCGTAAGAATCGTAGACGAATGAACTCAAAGCTAAACGCCGTTCGCATAGATTTGTATGAACAAGTATCTGTAACTAACGATGCCTCAGGGCGCATAACCGACATAGCTCT
>NC_081348.1:67158542-67260414 GCF_029784015.1 Lycium ferocissimum | reverse complement strand
CTTGTATCACTTTATTTCTTGCTCTCCTACACACATTCCTCCCAACATATAGATCCAACTCCTTCTTAATAAGCTACTGAAACTCAAATATTCTAATGTTTTGTTGTTACTTTATCCTCTCATTATAGTGACTAGCTAATAATTTGGAATTGCAAAGTTTGTTCCTATTAGTAAGGAATATTCTAATGTTTTGTTGTTACTTTATCCTCTCATTATAGTGACTAGCTAAGAATTTGGAATTGCAAAGTTTGTTCCTATTTGTGAATTGGATTGTAGTTCTTCACCACAAATTTGTTAGTCCTAGAGTCAAAGCTAGCAAATAGAAGCCAAGGACAACTTTCTGTACACCTAACCCTTACCCTTGTAGGTTCATTAACATGTTTTTTGATAGCAACATGTTCAGTAACTCCATACTAATAGCAGCTCTAAAATCATCAACACATTCAAATTGGAGACCTGTTTCCCATGTTACCTTCTTGCAAGTTTTATCAAACACAACTCTATTTGTTAGCTTCCTTCTTCTTGCTTTCTCTCTTTGTTCAACTACTCCTTCGTCATCATTTAGGTCATCTGGATCAGTTTCAAAGCTAGCAGCTTCATTTAAACGGTAATAAGATTCATCACCAGCCAACTTGCCTTCTAAACTATCTCTATTATCACCTTCTGATTCATCAAACCCCACATCTGGCCCTTTTCTTTCTGTTCCTAACTTAATATATTCAGGAGCAGGAGGTCTTTCACCCCTCCTCCTTTTTCTCTTTTTAGCCTTCCTTTCCTCTCTACCCCTTTAGCTCATCATCTAAATCACTCCCACTATCTACTTCTCCTTCATAAAATGATCCTATGGATCTGATTCTAAATTCCCTATCAGATACAACATTATCATGTATATTCATAGCTTGTGATGATTTAGGGGCAAGATTTGGAGTAGTACAAGTTTGGACAGGTGTAGGGGTTGTAGCAGTAGTAGTTTGGACATGTGCAAGGGTTGTAGAAGTGGTAGTTTGGACAGGGACAGGGGTTGTAAAAGTAGCAGTTTGGACAGGGGGAGGAGTTGGAGGAGTAGTAGGTTGGAGAGGGAGAGGAGTTGGAGGAGTAGTAGTTTGGACAGGGGGAGGGTTTGGAGTAGTAGTAGTTTGGAACTGTGGAGTTGGTTTAAAAGGAGCATCAAAGAATGGCTCTAAGTTTTCATCAAAAGCTGCATTGTGCACATCTCCCAGCTGAGATGTTCCCTCACTAACCCCTCCAATGTCTAGATCAGTCCCTTTATCAAAAGAGACATCACTTTCCCCCTCCACATGACTTACATATTCTAATAAGGGTGGGACCAATATAGGCTCTTCAACCATGTGAGACACAAAGCAATCCAAAATATCCCCATGTCCCAAACATGCAACAATTCCCATTGTGTCCCTATCTGAATTATTTTCTATCAAGAGCCCACTATTAGGCAGCCTTACATAAACCATGCATTTCCCAGGGTCATAGCCTATTTCTTTCACACAATCTCTCAATTCAAATCTCAAAGTAATCAGTTCAAAAGACATTTTACGACCTGGAAATAGTAGAAATACGTTAATTTCATAGGTAAAGTTACAATCTCAACCACGATCAAATCATCAACAACATTTTACCACAACTTTTTTAACACATTACTACTTATTTTAACATATTCAATAATTAATCCAAGCATTCGCACAGTAAAATTGAGATAAAAATAAAGATGTAAAAAACCCTAGTTCTAATTGCATTACACAGAAATAAAATGAGATACGAGGCTAACCTTTTAGTAATGGAGGCGATGAAATAGGTGTAACCTTTTAGATTGTCCTCCAAACTTTGACGAAATGTCAACCTTTAACTCGTTGATGAAATAGATGTAACCTTCGATTTAAATCAGTAAAAATCACTTCGATTATAGGTGTAATAGGAAGATGAACTCAAAAAACTGTGAAATCTGACAAATATTGAGCAGTTGGTGTCGATTTTAGGCAGATGGTGTAGATTTTGGATGGTGTCAATTGGGTTCTTCGTTGGTAGGTTTTTTTACGGGTGGGGTGAATAGAAATGGGTATGGGTGAAATGAATCGGGTCGGGTTAAAATATTAGGATAAAATTAATTATTATTTTAATTTATGAAAATGATGTAATTAACAAGTTAATTGTTTCATTTAATACGTGGCATCACTAGAGGGCGAGTGTCTCCCACGCATTTTATTGAACTTGGGTTGGCACCGGAGAGGTAAATGAATTCACTTATAAGGTCTTCAGGGATGTAATAGGTCGTCATAATAGTTTAAGTGTGATATCGAGATTTCGGGTATAATTTAGGGGTCAATCTGTCTTTTACCTTAATCCAACGTGAAACACATATCAAGTCCAACATGAAACACATCTCTAACCGAACTATAAAAAAACATCTTCTTTGGATATTGTGATTAATTTAGGAGTATCAATTTTAACCCACAAAACACAATCAATTGAACCTGTCCAGGGTTGGATGGTTGGATAAGTAATATATTCATTGATGTATATTTTGGTAATCTACACTTTTAAAAAGGCTATATGTAAAGAAAGAAAATTATTTTTTGTTTGATATGGTGATAAACAAATTATTAAAAAAATATGGAAAATAGGTCTTTTAATTGGGAGAATTGATTTATAACCCATAATTTAATTCAAATTGATTTAATCCATTTTAATCCAAGTAAATTTTGGACAAATTGAATTACATTTGAGTCATTGACTAGACTTATTTAATCCGCCTAATTTTGGCAATCATATTCGTTTGACACCATGCATCGATTATGTGCTGAAGGATTAAAATTTACTCACACTAGGTGTTTACAACAAATTAATAAATGCATGACATGTGTTAGAACATACACAACTTGTCACGACCCAACCCCGTAGGCCGTGACTAGTGCCCGAGCTGGGCACCCAAACACATTCATCAAATCCGAATCACATACAGACGGCTTATGCGCATACAAATATCAAACGTTGTCTCAAATTATCTCAAACTGTCTCCAACACAAACACATATATATCAGAAGCCAGCAAGGCTATCATATGGCGCAACGGCCCAAAACATATACAACTGCAAGCCGACAAGGCTGCCACGGCGAATGGGATTACCGTAACATATATAACATACGAACACACACTCGTACGTAATAGGCACAACCCACATATCCGTCTACAAACCTCTAAATGTACCAACGTAATCATATGATGGGACGGGGCCCGCCGTACCCCCGAACAAACCAATACATATGCAAATAACGAATATATACCAAAATGTGGGCTCCGAAATAAAGGGAGCACTCCAAGCAAGTGAGAATAGGTGTCCTAGACCGGCGGATCACCGAACCGTACGTCCGTACCGCGGGCATGAAACGCGCCCCCGAAGAAAGGGGGTCACGAAATATGTACCGAGTATGCAAAGCGAGTAAGATATAGTAAACAAATGCGAAGTCATAATCGAAACGAAGTACAGAAAAGTAAGTGCATATCCAAAATACCAAAATGTTTACTTTCAAAATACAAATCATGCATAGGGCTCTTAAAAAATATGGTCGCCCGCCGTCGATGGCGCCATAACACAAAGATAACACCGTAAAGTTTCAAATCTCCATATCCCCGTCGCACATCATAACACATCATAACGCCATACACAGCATAACACCAAATATAAGCGGAACCCGGCCCTCTAGCGAGGGGCTCGGCGAACCATAACACAACATAACACCGGAGTATAACATAGTGCGCACGACAACATAACCGGCCCGGGACTCGGCGAAAGATACAACAGAATGCACGAGCAGAGTCGTGAGTAACCATATGTATAAAATCATTATCATAGACTCAAAAGATAAGTAAAATGACCATATTTGGGAATCGGGATAATAGCCATACCAAATTCTTTCAAAAGTCATCAGAGTTACATAAAGGAAAGTCGCGGGACCCACGTACGGGTGTCGACCCGAGCCGGGCCCGCCTATGGGAAACATACTCATCATACGCCATAAAATCTCCTACGAACATATCGAAGCAATCCGAGCCTTTCTGTGAAAGTTACGATCGTTCGTACTTACAGAACTCTTTAAAAATAAAACTTTTTATGCAACATTTGGAAATCAATTATTCCAAAGACATAAGGGCTAATATTTCATCACATTAAGCATATGAATACCAAGAAACAAATAAGAATCATAGACATGCTCGGATTGCGAGAATAGAGTTTCCTCGAGGCTCGTGTCATAGCCTATTTATAACTAAGGCATGCCAAAAGAAGGGAGGGTTGAGCTTTACATACCTCGTCCGCTCTCAAAGCTAATCCAACTCAAGCTAATCTCAACCTACGTCTCGGGCTCCCCAAGGTCTACACAACGTCAACGGATATCAAATATTAGCTATAGACGTTTAGGCAATTAATTCCAAATTAGCACTTAATTCTACAGAAATTTAAAAGCATTTCCCTGTAAATAGACCAACCCCGAGAATTTAACTTGGCCAAATCAACAACAACAACACCAACAACCAAACTAGCAACATCAATAACCAATTCAAAACGCATTCTAACATTAAATACTCTTTCTACATAAGCCAACAACATTCCATCATATTCAATTTAACTACTTATGTTCAAACCAACATCAACGCTCATACATTCAAATACTAGTCCGAACCCATACCAACAACATTCAAGAACATTTCAAACAATTCACACGATAGTTTAAATATCCCAAACAATACTCCCTCTCACCCGAAACCACCCCAAAACCCGAGAACCTCAACCATAACACACTTCTAACTTCCGAATCATGATTTGCATCAACAATCCACACTCTAACGATGTTATTCTCATAAATATAAAAATTGCCTTCAATGCACATAATTCTCCAAATCAGCCCATAACAATTACAACATCAACTTGAGTCATTAAACTCTTATCGTCAACATAGAATTCATAACGACAACAATCAAAATTCCAAATAGAATTAATTCATTCATATTCACACAAGGGTGGCCACATTTGGCCACCACCCCAACTTACCAACTTCATGATTTTCATTCATTTCAACACACTACAACAACTAAACATGCTACATAGGATTTAGTTCATCACTCCTACACAACACACACATCACACCTGCTACAAGCCATGCACGGCTCAACTTGTCCTATGCCATATTTCATGAATTTCATCATTTTTGGCATACTACAACATGCATACATCATTCATAACACATAAAACAAGATTAAATCTTACCTTTCTTCTTCAACTTCACAACTAGGCTAGGGTTTGCGATTGATAAAACGGATGGTTTGTTCGCTCCAACAACACTTCCACATTACCTAGGGACCTCCAATTAGTGGATTTTCTTGAAGAAAATATTTTTGTGATGGCTCAATTTGGACTTGAATTTCTAGGGTCTTGGCCGAATGGCCTTAGTAGTTCATCCAAGGTTCTTTTTTTTTTTTTTCTAAGTGTGGGAATGGGAAAGATGACTACTTAGTCATCTTTTGAGCTTCATATAAGAGTTACACATGTGTCCCATGGCCCACACATGTGTTGGACCAATTAAAATTGGCCACAAAATGTGCGGGCCATCCCCAACCCACACGGCCAACATGGCCAAGAATGCATGATTTCCAACTTTCAATTATTCCACTTTTGGTCCCAAATTTTCCTAAATGTTCCATGCCAACAAATTCATGAACAACTTATGTCTTAAAATAAAATCGAAGGTCAAAAGTCTCGACTTTGTATCCCGGAATAGTTTTGTCCGTAACTTACCATAGTTAATCCGGATTGTCCCAATGTACAAAATACGGGATATAACACAACTATATCTAAACCATGGCTAATTAATAGATGTTTTCACTTTATTAAGTCTTTTAACTATATATGGTAAGTTGCATTGTTTTGGTAATTTAAACACTCGATGCGGATATGTATTTACTGTCAATAACTCCCTCGGTTCCTATTTAGTTGTCAGAATCTGGGTCTACACACCTATTAAGAAAATATTAATAAGAAGAGTATTTGACTAATCTGCCCGTTATTAATTCGTTAATCTTTGTCTATTTACATGCTTCTTAATTTTAGAACACTTAATGCTAAAGGTAATATTGAAAAAAAAATTAGTTCCTCCTAAAATTTTAAAATGACAAGCATAACAACTAAATTGGAAGAGATGTAGTATTCCTGGTCCACGTCTGCGAAAGCCAACAAGTCAAGATTAACAATAAATCATGCAGTTTGAACCTTCTTTGCCATTTGCCCGGTAGATGCCAACTCCATGAACTTGTTTAATAGCATTCGTTTATTTATTCGTTAACTTGTGTTATTACAATTTCACCCTATACTAAAAATAAATAAATAAAGTTCCCCAAAAATCTAACATGTGTCACAGTGAATTCAACATGGGTGGTAGTGAAAATATTTTCCTCCCCATAAAATGTCTGCCTCAATACCAAACATACCCGAAATCATAACTGAAGGATAATTGCTAATTCAAAATTGAACTAAATAATTTTAGTTGGGTATTATAAAAATTTAGATTATTCAAAGAGTTGGCGCTTAAATTAATTCTTAACTTTATTTGAGATAAATCATTTAATAAAAATGAGATCTCTCGTTGAATGTTAATATATTTTTGGCGGCTGCTTAACGATAGCAATGGCAGAGTACGGAACCAAAAAAAAAAAAAAAAAAAAAAAAAAAAAGAACCAAAATACCCCCCAAAAAAATTGGTACCAAAGTACCTTAACACATTAAATTACTGCGTTAAAGGGGACTTAACAGTAACGGCTCAGTTAAGTCCTTTAGCGCAGTAAATTACTGCGCTATACTGACTTCTATAACGCAAGAATTTTCTGTGTTATACAAGTCAATAATTCCATTGATTTTTCGGGAGATTCTACTGCCCATCCGTACTTGATTTGACGTAAAGTTGCATGACGTAATAATTTGTTGCGTTGTATGGCACCTTTAAACTCATTCAAACCTTATATAAAGCGGATTTTGGACGAAAGGAAAACACAAAAATTCATCCAACATTTAAATTAATTAGTAAAAAATGGAGGATGTTCCAATTGTTAGGGTTTCTTTGTCTTGGGACGGAGAAATTATTTATGAGTCTAATAGTTTGCGTTATGATATTCCCCTAAAATACCATGTTATGTTTCCACTTGACCTAAAATATTCAAGACTACTCCAAGCCTTGTATAGTAGACTTAAAGTTAGTAGGAGTGAGTTTGATTTAACTGTAATACGTAGATATCCAATATCTTTTTCACCGCAAGGATTAGTTAGTTATGGTGTGTGGAATATCGTAGAGAATGTCTCTTTGACTGATTATGTGAAGGCGCCGGATAATTGTCACGACCCAAATTACGAATCGTGTGGGCATGTAATTCGTCCCACCTGGTAGACGAACACTTTCCTTTATTTAACAATTTTTAGTTATCACATGCGGATACGAATTAATAAACGCAATCTCAATATCATAGATAATTACTAAGTGCGGAAATACAAGTGACACACCAAGGATCTGGTCTATATCAGTACAAGAGCTACTACGCAATACATAAGTCTAAATCAATAAGTACAAATGTCTGAATATTGCCATACAAGACTCATAAAATGATAAAAAATACAGTCCGGGAAGTAAAAGATAGATACAATGAGGAATGGAAACTTGGGTCACGCAGATCTGGTAATGGCTCACCCTAAGTCTCCAATAGAACTGCCACGGGGACCACTCACGAGGGCCTGGCGTGGATCCTGTCTCAAACCCTACACCTCGAAAAGGAGTATAGCAAGGTAACATCAGTACAAATAACATGTACTGTGTAAGCATCATAGGCCGACTAAGATTAGTTCACGCATATAAGCATAAAATCAACAAGATAAGCAGATAGGCACATAATAATCACTCAAGTTACAGAATATCACCAACCGAATCATAGCCTAAGGTGAAGCTTCTAAACCACCAGTCTTTCAAGTCTCAATAACTCTCCAACTAACACAATACCATCACAACAAAATCAATAGATAATAACATAAGCAATGCAATGAATGTATGTGATGGAATGAGATGCAGTGGCCAATGCAAGTAACCTGTACGCACAGGCTAAAGGCATTGTTCGCACAATAATCATGACCCGTGGGGGACCCATGGCGTCCATGTACCACTTGCTCCGGAATAGACCTCGGAGCACGAGTTCACACAATAGTCCTTACCCCTTGTCAAATGTGCCTTATACATATCACAAGATAGGCCACATCCTCACGCCCTATCAGATAGGCCTTATATATATATATATATATATATATATATATATATATATATATATATATATATATATATATATATATATATATTGTATACAAGATGAGTATCCACAATATGGTTCAAGTATAGAAACCTCAATTTGGAACATCAACACAGATATAAGAATGAGGCATGAGAATGAATGCATAATACTCAACCATGGAATAAATCAACAAACCCGTTCAATCAACATAGAGAGTCTATGACACCCTTTACTTCCAAATATAGCAAGTACACCTCACAACTAAGTCTTGTGTGACCAAAGTGCTCCATTTTCTCATTTATCATCATCAGTACCAAGTCATAATTCGATATCAATATACATGTGAAATGAGGATGTATGTCATGCATGATATCATCATCAACAGTAAATCATAATCAAGATTTCAACCGTGTATTATCATAATTATCAACACAATTCAGGCCTAATCTCATTATCCATTTCAGGCCTAATCTTATTATCCTTCCTTTCTCCGATGATAAATGACACAATAAGAGAGAAATGAGTGCAACACGTATCACAATACAGCAATTAAGGCAACAAGCCTAATCACAATAACTGGGTAATAAGACACAATCAACAACATAACGGTGACATGCCCACATAATCAGAAGTCATACCAACCTATGTAATATCCAACCAGACATCATGTCCGACGACCTAATCATGCGTTCTCCCGTCAATTCTACACATTATATACGTTTCGCTAATCAAAGTCTAACTAAGGTAAGCCTTAACCTACCTCAATACCGAACAGGTGCCACGAACTAATCTACTTGAGCCTTGCCTTTCTTCTTCAGAGATCCTCAGAATGATTAACGTCCCCACATTGAGACGAGAACAACGCCGTGAAAATCACTTCAAATGGAGCTCTAAAACTCAAGTTATGTTCAAAATATGAAATGGATGCAGTCTGATTTTTAATACGTATATTTTTGCTTTGAAGGACCAATTTCTGCCCACCAGGTACATCAATAGCTGTCCGTACTAAAATGACCATAACTCCCTCCTACGAAGGGAATGCGACGATTCTTTTTGCTATGGCTTCATAATTACGATACGAATCTAATGGTTCAATTAAAACACAAAACAAAGGTCGTTTGGTTAATATGGTACCCTTTATGGCCAAAGAAGATACGGCAAAGCATCGAATACAAGCGTGACACAACCCAAATCAGTTCGAACTTTTTCGTAATCTAACCAAAACTTGCGGACTAGTCCAAAATCATCATACGAATTTGTTGGAACTTTTAAAATATCGACATGGGGTCATCTTGATCCAATGTTGACCGTGATCAACTCTAACTCTTTAACTTAACTAGTTTCTCCACCAAGACTCAAATCACACCCAAACCCTTCGGGAACCAAACTGATAACTCCACTGAGTCATAAATTACATTTCGGACCTAATGGAACTACTGGAATTTGATTGTGGGTACGTTTACCCAACATTCAACAATTGGTCAAAGGTCTTTCACGTAAGACTTTAGATTCCACAAATGCTACTAGAACTCGTCTGATGATCTCGGGAACCGTGTCGCCTATCCCCGCAGGTCAAAATCATACTAACGGGACTGGAGGAAGGGTCAATGAGGGTAAATAGGTCAAAAGTGCAATAACGACCAAAACGGGTCATTACATCATATACAAATTAAATAATCGTTCGTCCTCAAATGAAGAAGGAGAGTACGAAGCTGACGATAACCGAGGAATCTTCTTTTAACCCACACGGAGCCTTCCCCAAGATAGAAATATGCCGACAACACCGCTTGTTCATCTTATCAATCTGAACTTCCTCTAACTTATCTCGAAGCCCTAAATTCCCATATTTTCCATACTCGAAATTTCTTTCACAACTGATTCCCGAATATAAGAATTGCCTCTGCTTGAATTCTCTGATTTGATAAAACCACACCCCTGACGCGATCGATAAGTCCCATACACAATCCCCAAATTGCCCAATCCCCTAGTATAGCCACAAAACATAACCTTCTTTGAACCGGTAAAATATTCTGATTTCCTCTAACCTTTCTTTCACATCTTCTAAGTCGTTCCTCGCACCACGATTCCTTAGAAACATATAGACGCGCACCACACATCCGATCATGATTTCCTTTTGTTTGAAAGAATCCTTGCCTATTGGAGCAACTCTAAGCAATTCCATTAAACTGATCTTACCAAAAGTCGATTGCACTAGCTCCAAGTCTGTTAGTCCCGTAACCCGGTGTTGAAACCACTTAGCCCATTCCGTAGCTCAAATCTGCATACCCACTGATTACCTTACTTAGCCAAATCCATAGAAAACCATCTGATCACTCTAAGGACTTCTCACAACCGCTTGTGCCTCCTCAATCATTACCAAGTATCGACATAAACAATTACATATGTCCAAATAGCTGTTGTCGGTAAAATATCATCAAGTCCACTCGCAAACCTTGATAAAGCTCGGCAAACCTGTCATACCTCAAATTTGAACTGAAACTCATCGAACAATCATGACCTGGAATGAATGCACAACCCCTGAATACCACCAATAGTCACTCGAACTGACTCCAACTTTCTGAGATCAATCACAGTCCTACCACACATCTGTGATGGCCAATTCTAATCTTTTCCTCAGGCAAAATCGATCATGTCTGTCACCCTTGACTCCAAAATCTGAGTCCTATCCAAGCTGTCAACTTAGTACCAAAGGACTATACCTTACGATTGCAATCTTCATGTTTCTCAACCTTTACCCGATACGCAAATCTGATATACCCTGAACTTTTTGATGCAAAACCTGTAGCCTCATATAATACCCCTTTAACCATCGAATCTCCAATTGTAACACCTCGATACGTCTATCACCATTTCGAAAGCATCAATCTCACAATATCTTGCGCCAACCTAGCATAACTATTCCCAATCCCTTAATATCCAAAAGTGCTCACCCACACTATCTAGTCAATAATACTTGCAACATAATACACTACCACGAATACAGTCTCATCTCAAAAATATAACTCTAACCCTCACATAATAGAAATTTCCACAATTCCTTTCTCTTAAGCCACACTAACTCATCCACTGGAGAGTGTTACGAAATTACCCAACTGTGCACCACCCAAGCCACTTCCATAAGCCTTAACATGTCGGTTACCTGAAATTTACTTCTCATTAGTTTCTGATTACGAAACCGCACGGAACTCGACATATCACTTAATCCATTATATCACTTAGTCCTTTTCTGTAGACTCCCTTCTTTAAGCGTACTCACGATCACGCCTCATCTGAAATAAAAAACCGAACAACAACATCACAATCCAAGTAATTTAGAAGATGTGCCTTACTCCTATCGACTCTCGATCAACTATACTCTTATTTTAGTTCTTCACTTTCATTATTCCATTCAGATCATATTCACTGCTAACAATTGACCATCACTCGAACTTTACCCTGGGAACCACTCTAAACCTACGTCACATAAATTATTCTTCAAGAAGTCTTCCCACTAGAAATTTCTGACCAACTCTGATTATCCCAATGAGAATCAATCATTTCCTATGAAATACCCCAAAACCACCACTAAACTGATTCCTAACCTGTAAGGCGACACTTAATTTTAGAACCAGAACACCTTTAATCAAAGAATTCAGAATAAAGGGGCTCGCTTTGCTCGTTAAGAGTAGGTAACCCGTTCTCTGTCTTTGTTTCAATTGCATTCTATCTCATAGTATCACATTCTGTTCTGCGAGATTATAAAATCACCATCAATACATCGTTCTAGGTCCGAGATAATCCTTTGTTCCATAGCTCTGGGGCTATTTATAACTAGCCAATTAAGAAGTCTCAAATGTACCAGCACTGCATCAAAGATGCAGTCATCGATTAATTATCATCTATGATTGAGTTGCGAAAACTTCTGGATATGTATCCTACATCTGAGCTGAATTCTTTCTGGTTAAAGAATCTCTTTCTAGTTGCTCTGGAACAATTAGGAGATTCTCTAGAAGAAATACGGGGTTCTGCTTCTGGTGGCAACATGCTTGGTCCCATTTATGTGCGCGATTATCCCTTTCATTCGATCAACTCATCAGAGTCACAATAACAGCAATAGCAAGAGCTAGCCGAAACTTACACAACAGATACGAAGCCCTCAACCCTAGTTCAATATTAGATGCAACACCGGATAACCCTTTGAGTACTAAACATTACCTCGGGCTCCACACTAGAGTCCTTTCCATTAGTCAGCTAATGCCCCGTATAACCTATGACATACTTGAACCTACCAATTCATACATAACCCTCGGGTCCACTCGATACTGTACAACCGCAACACAACTCTCAAATTACTAGTTCTTGTTTCAAATGATCCCCTTTTTATCCTTAATCAAATCGCTAGTCTAGATTAGAGATTCAAGCTTATTATATACTAATTCATGAAATCCCATCTTACTATTTGCAAGTCTCACCAATTAAACTGGTATTTAAAGCCAAGAATTCAATTCTCAAAGCTAAGGTTGAAACTCATCTTCTCCAACTAGTCCCAATTCATTTCCACTATTAATTCAAGCCTAAGATGATAGATAATCATAAGATAATGTAAAGGAACTCATCCCCAGATAAAATAACTTCAAAAACTCTTCAATTCACCCTAGATGCTCTCTAGACCAATGACTTTGTGAATAGGAGGAATGGGTTCGAAGTTAGGAAATAAAATAATGTTTCTGATCCGCAACCTCGCCACGACGGTTAAAAGAACCGCTGTGGCTGTCTCGTTGTGGCGGTCTCGCCCTGGCAGTGAGGTAGTCTGCCATGGCGGAACTTAATTAAATGGCAGACTCTCGCCACAGCGAGCCGGAGCTCCGCGCCACGGCGGTCCGTTGCGGTGATGCGGGCTAGCCATAGCAAGAACATCAGACACCAGAAATCCCTACATCAGTCCGAGGCCTTTCAGACACAAACCAGATATGCATTCACAACTAACGGAGGTCTATTTGACCAAGTCACCCCCAAATTGTCAGAACCCTCTTTCCAACCAATGACACAAAATGCTTCTGAGTGCCTCGGGAACCGAACTGAAAATCCCACTAAGTCATAATTGACCCTATGGACCTCACGAAATCAATGGATTTCTGAAAAAGGTCTATTTACCCATCACTCCCATTCTATAGGGATATCACCAAACTTAGAGAATCTGAAACACAGCCTCACTAAAGTGAATATTCAGTCATAGCTAAAATCTGAACTTATTCTCGCGTCATTTCATAGCGTCACATCTTGTACCATACCGTGCCACGTCATAAAAAAATTATTAGCTTAAGAATTTAAGGATGAGTTCCCACCATCCGTGAGAGAATAATACAAGAAAGTTTAGATACCAGTTTGAATCGACTAGATACCAATTTGAATGAAGTAGCACGAAGGAATGAAAGAATTGGAAGATTCCTAATGTCCTATAGCATCTCGCAGATAGGTACGGAGATCTTCGTACTGATCCGCAAGACTCTACTAGACATACTCTTATACTTTCAAGAACGGGTAATCTAGGGCTCTATACCAACTGTCACGACCCAAATTACGGATCGTGCGGGCATCTACTTCGTCCCACCTGGTAGGCGAACACTTCTCTTTATTTAACCATTTTATTTATCACACGCGGATACGAAGTAATAAACGCAATCTCAATATCATAGATAATTACTGAGTGTGAAAATACAAGTGACACTCAGAGGATCTGGTCTATATCAGTACAAGAGCTACTACTCAATACACAAGTCTAAATCAATAAGTACAAATGTCTGAATATTTCCATACAAGACTCATAACAAGATAAAAAATATTGGTCCGGGAAGTAAAAGACAAATACAATGAGGAATGGAAACTCGGGCTATAGATTTGGCAGTGGCTCACCCTAAGTCTCCAATGCTTGCCTCGGGGACCACACACGAGGGCCTGGTGTGGATCCTATCTCAGTGTAGCAAGGTTGCATCAGTATAAACAATACATACTGAGTAAGCATCATAGGTCGACTAAGATTAGTTCATGCATATAAGCATAAAATTAACAAGATAAGCAGATAGGCACATAATAATCACTCAAGTTACAGAATATCACCAACCGAATCATAGCCTAAGGTAAAGCTTCTAAACGACCAGTCTTTCAAGTCTCAATAACTCTCCAACTAACACAATACCATCACAACAAAATCAATAGATAATAACATAAGCAATGCAATGAATGTATGTGATGGAATGAGATGCAGTAGCCAATGCAAGTAACCTGTACACACATGCTAAAGGCATTATTCGTACAATAGTGATGACCCGCGGAGGACCCAGGGCATCCATGTACCACTCGCTCCGTAATAGACCTCGGATCACGAGTTCACGTAATAGGTCACATCCTCACCCCTTGTCAAATGTGTCTTATAAATATCACAAGATAGGCCACATCCTCACCCCCCCTCCCCCGGATATTATATATATATATATATATATATATATATATATATATATATATATATATATATATATATATATATATATATATATATATATATATATATTGTATACAAGATGAGTATTCACAATATGGTTCAAGTATAGAAATGTTACACCTCGTATCTTCGAAGAAGCATTTATCAAATTTGAAACGTAAGTACGTCGAGTTATGGTTAAGTAAAACCACTTTCTAATATAAGGAGCAAGCATTATTAAGTATATTTAATGAGTGAAGGATGTATATAAGGTATACCGGAAGGTTTTATAAGGAAATGAGTGGAAGAAATAAAGTAGTATGACTTTGGAGAAAGGATGGGTAATGTTTTGTGTGAAAATTTTGGTCCAACTTGGGGGACGAATATCTCTTAGCATATGAAGTGTTCCAAGGTGAAACAAAAGCCTAAAATGAAGTTCGTCGAGTCTAGTTTCCAACGCAACAAACCACTCGTCGATAGGACATCGGAGTAGAGAATTATGGACGTTACAAGTTCAGCTGACAGAGCAGAAACGCGTGCTACAGTAAAATGCTACAGTGATCCGACCCGAATTTGACCCCTATATAAAGGGTAATAACCCCCTTTTTTCATCAGATTTTCCTAGAAAATTCCAGAAATTGGAAGAGAGAAAGTGAGGGAATCAAAAGTGAGCAATTTTTAAGTCGCGGAGTAGTGGTTTAGGTCCGGGTAACACATGGTTGTGATTCTAGTATTGTTTTGCGGTAGATTTTAGCGTGGATATTGAGGATATTGCTGTCTTAATAAGAAAAAGGTATGAATCTTTCTCTTTTGGTATTATTTAACACTTATTTACGGAGATAAAGCCGTTAAATAATGGTGTAGCGAATTTGTGAAGGGAGAAATGGGATAAACACCGTGTGAGGTGTTTTATGAAATACTTTGATGTTACCAATAATGTTATTGAGGTTGGTATTGATGTTGTTGTTATTGGTTGCTGAATTACGATTTTGGGCTAGGCATATAAACAGAGGAGATGCTGCCGAAATTTCGACAGATTCTAGAAAGATTTAATTGAACGATTAAGACAAGCGTTGAGTGGTTAAAGTTAAGGCGACCAAAAAGGTATGTTAAGGCTCGTCCCTTTCTTTCAAAGGCATGATTCCTATGTTATGATTCCATACATATTTTTCATAACCTTCTTACTTCCAAAAGTTAGAAGTCCATGATTCCTAAAAGCTTTTTATGATGCTAAGGATGAGATATTTTCTATGATGAACATGATGATGATTTTACTTCTAGAAATTCCAAAGCTATGATTTGAGGGCATTATGAGATTATTTAGCCATTCCATGAATCTCTCGATCTTACTTATTGTTGATGGTCTCACCTCATGTTACTCGTTCCTTCGAGGTGAGATATAGCGAAGATAATGATTCTACTTTCAACGCTATCTAAGTTCATGATTCTCGAGACTCCCATGACATCGTCGACTTCACCTTACGATAGTTGATCTTCTAAGGAAGGATATGATGATAATGGTAAAGCCAATGATGATGTTGATTTCATGTATGTATTTTTTTTATGTGTATGTATGTATGTATGTATGTATGCATTGCATCGCACTGATCAGCTGGGGGTAATATCGAGCCTATATGGCCGAGTAAGATAATATCGAGCCTATATGGTCGAGTAAGATAACACCGAGTCCCGAAAGGGCCGGGTAAGATGGCACCGAGCCTACATGGCCGGGTAAGATAATACCATGCAAGACACTATGTGTATGTATATGTATTACCGCGCCTTAACGGCCGAACGAGATATTATATATGGATATGTATGGAAAAGGTTTTCTTTAAAAGCTAAGCATGCACGACATTCGCCTTAAAAGGCATTCGGAGAGGCACAAAGTTGATCTCTTTATATATATATATATATTACTTTATCTTCATACGTTCATTATATTATTTTCCATGTTCGGTATCGCTTACTATGTTACTATTCATGCCTTACATACTCAGTACATTATTCGTACTGACGTCCCTTCTTGCGGACGCTGCGTTCATGCCCGCAGGTGTAGATAGACAAGACGAGGATCTTTCATCGTAGGCCGTGGGCCCAGTTATGATTGGTGAGCTCCACTTCTTCCAGGAGCGCGCCGAGTCTAGATGTATATATGTTCGTATGATTTTTGTTCGGGGGCATGTCGGGGGCCCCGTCCCGACTTGTATACTGATCATGTTCATAGAGGCTTTGCGCAACGGTCGTTAGTGTATAGCTTCGTTATGTTCTGGCTTGGCCGTTATATTGGCGTTGTGGGTCCATTGGACATATATTTGTACATGATATTACGTTCATATCTAGCCTTAGACTTATTTTGGCATTCGATACATAGAGAATACAAGTTATAATTTGGTTCGCTCGGTTTCCGTAAGGTGCCTACCAATCACGTCTTACCAAGGGTGGGGTGTGACAATAAACCCCAATTTGGAACATCAACACAGATGTAAGCATGAGGAATAAGAATAAATGCATAATAGTGAACCATAGAATAAATCAACGAACCCGGTCAATAAGCATAGAGAGTCTATGACATCTTTTACTTCCAAATATAGCAAGTACACCTCACAACTAAGTCTTGTGTCACCAAAGTGCTCTATTTCTCATTTATCATCATCAGTACTAAGTCATAATTCGATATCAATATATATGTGACATGAGGATTTATGCCATGCATGATATCATCATCCACAGGAAATCATAATCAAGATTTCAACCGTGTATTATCATAATTACATGACACAATTCAGGCCTAATCTCATTATCCTTCATTTCTCCGATGATAAATGACACAACAAGAGAGAAATGAGTGCAACACGTATCACAACATAACAATTAAGGGAAACAAGCCTAATCACAATAACAGGGCAATAAGACACAATAAACAACATAAAGGCGAGAAGCCCACATAATCAGAAGTCATACCAACCTAGGTAATATCCAACCAGACATCATGTTTGAAGACCTAATCATGCTTTCTCCCGTCAATTCTACACAATATATATGTTTCGATAATCAATGTCTAACTAAGGTAAGCCATAACCTACCTCAATGTCGAACAGATGCAACGAACTAATCAACTTGAGCCTTGCCTTTCTTCTTTAAAGAGCCTTGGAATGATTAACGTCCCCATATTGAGACGAGAACAATGCCGCAAAAATTGCCTCAAATGGAGCTCTAAAACTCAAGTTATGCTCAAAATATGAAATGGACACAGTCTATTTTTCAATACACAGATTTTTTCACCATGGCGGGCCCTCCACGGCGACCCACCAGGTACATCTACAACTTTCCGTACTAAAATGACCATAACTCCCTCATACGAAGGCGACTTGCGACGATTCTTTTTGTTGTGGCTTCATAATTACAATATGGATCTAATGGTTCAATTGAAACACAAAAAAAAAGGTCGTTTGATCAATATGGTACCCGTATGGCCAAAGAAGATATGACGAAATATCGAATACGGGCGCAACACAACCCAAATCTATGCGAAACTTTTTGGAATCTCACCAAAACTTGCGGACTAGTCCAAAATCATCATACGAACTTGTTGGAACATTCAAAATATCGACACGGGGTCATCTTGACCAGTTGTTGACCGTGGTCAACTCTAACTCTTTAAGTTAACTAGTTTCTCCACCAAAGACTCAAATCACACCCAAACCCTTTGGGAACCAAACCGATAACTCCACTAAGCCACAAATCACATTCTGGAGGTAATGGAACTGCTAAAATTTGATTATGGGTACGTTTACCCAAAATTCAACTATTTTTCAATGGTCTTTCACTTAAGACTCTAGATTCCACAAATGCTACTTGAACTCGTCCGATGATCTCGAGAACCATGTTGCCCATCACCGTGGGTCAAAATCATATTAACGGGACTCGGGGAAGGGTTAATGAGGTTAAATGAGTCAAAAGAGCAATAACGACCAAAACAGGTCGTTACAATGATTATAGAGAATGTATCACTTTGAACGTCCTTGAGATGTATGTCGAGAAGGCCCCCATAAATCGTCTTGAAGTCCCGGATAGAGCTCCTCAGGAAGCCGCAAATGGAACTTGTCGGGAAGCCCCCCTAGAATTCACCGGGTAGTTCAGTCTAAAGTCGTTGATGCGGAGCCTACTCATGTTAATACTTTTCCTAACATGAGTACTTATGAAGACATTTTGAGGAGTCAAATGTCTCTGGAAGCTTTAAGCCAGCAATTTGATGGACAATGATAAATATTCATTATTATTATTATTATTATTATTATTATTATTATTATTATTATTATTATTATTATTATTATGTGTAGTAGCATATGTTTTTATTTGTATGGTAATAGTGATGTTGATTAGAATTTTTAGGGGCTATACACCTGATATGAATAATATCGAGTAGTCCTCTCAATCAGGATGGATGAATCAGGATGGAATATCCTCAGCCTATCCAACTATTCAAAATGATGCTCCTTCCTCAAGTTTCGGTGCAACTGATTACTAACTGTAGGTCTACTTTTTGAATATCAATAGTATTATATTTGATGTTTAGTAGTAAAAATATTCTACTTTCTTGTGTAGGAAAATTTTTACACAAAAGAGCTCATGGCACCATATGTGGATCATTCCTCAAACTCATGCAATGTTAATTCGTATAGGTAGGTCTATCATTTTTATATTAAAAAATCTATATATTTTAATATTTGGTAGTTAATATATTTTACTTATTTTCCATAGGAAAAGACTTTTACTGGATGGTGTTGATTATCCGAATTATATAGAATCATCATCGAGTGATAGTGACGACAAACCTAATGCGGAGGAATCAGAGGATAAAGTCCCTTTTTCAGCGAGTGAAATTGAGGATGAGGATAAGGATGAGGATGATATTAATCCTCAAAGTCAAGTACAACAGTTAGAAGTGATGATGCAAAGTCCGTCACACCAGGAAGAACTGAATTCACAGCACCCAATTCACCAACATGAGTCGATGCCGCAAAACCAATTTCTCGTTAAAGTAAGAATCGATGCCGGAAGAAACCCCAATTCAGTGGCATTCCAAGGATATTCCCTTTCTTGATCATCTTCAAGGTCGCCCTGATGCCTTTGTCTTTACTAGGGATGATGATCATATTCGTCAAAGATTGTGGAAAGAGCCAAACAATCTTGTAAAAGAGAATGTTCATATTGAAAAAGGCATGATATTCACCTCAAAAAAGTCATTTCAAAGGGCGTGTGTGTGTGTGTGTGTGTGTGTGTTTGTGTGTGTGAGAAGATGATGGAGTTCAAAGTTGATGATTCCACTCGAAAATATTGGTGATTGGTCTATAGGTGAAAAAATCAAGGTTGTCAATGGATGCTCCGTGGTAAGGAGACTGATGATAATATGTGGACTATTTCAAAGTTCTACCCAAAGCACACTTGTGATATGGGTGAATGCCCAGATGATCATTTCAATCAAGTTATCAATATGATTGTTGATGTGCTAGTTGGCGACATTACACAAAGCCTAAGGTACCCCCTTCGCTCAAGTTTATTTTAATTTTGATGTTAATATGAGGTTCCTTGTTGCTAAATACTGATATTGAAACTTCTCCAGGTTTAAAATTAAAGACCGCATTACAGCCGTTCTGAAAGTATATCACAAAACCATAAGTAGGTAAAAGGCATATCTTAGGCGTAGGCGTACACATGAGATTGTCTATGGCAATTGGCAGGGCTCTTTCAAGATGTTGCTGAGATACATGGCAGCTGTACAACATTTCAAGTTCGTATTGTTGTTGAATGGAAGCTCAAGTCGAAACCTGGTGTGACCGGCAATAATTTTCAGTTTGTGTTTTGGGAATTCAAACCATGCATTGATGGGTTTGCTCATTGTCGTACCAGTAATATCAATAGATGGCACACATGTGTAGGGGGTATACGACATCAAGTGTTACATCCCGTATTTTCGTTCAACATATGCGCTACTAAGTTGAGGTTGAGTGCACTTAAGACATGAGAAATGAGATTTTAGGCAAATAAAATGAGCTGCTTGCTTACCCGAAGTGCCTGCTTCACCTACTTACTTCCTGTCCTACTTGCTTAAGCTACTTGATACGTATCTTAACTACGAAGTAATGATGAGACACGTGTCAATTTAACGAAATAAGCAAGTGACACCTATTTAATTAAGCAAGTAGGTGACAAGTACGTGCATCACCTACTTGCTTAAATAGGAAAGGCCACAGATTTTTCTCAAATTAAAAAAGAGAGAGGCCCCACACCCATGCCCCTTTAAAGGTGTCGTGAACTAATCAAGTTCAGCATTTTCACTCAAATTAGTCTCTCTTTTCTCCTCCTCTCCCAAATAAACCCTAATCTATTCCCACTCCATATACCAGCCCCCCAGGAGATTCCAAGTAATTTTTCTCCCTTTTCAAGTTTCTGTTAGAGGAGAACCCTATACTTTGAAGAAGTTAAGTTCAAAAGTTTTCTATAGAAAAAGGTAAGGGTTTTACCTGTCTTTTCTATCCCTCCGTAAACTGAATTGATTGAAGTACCCTTTTCACGTTTAGAGGAGCCCACGCAAGTTTGAACAGGTTCCTATCGTGAAGGAGGATTCTGGAGGTGGGGTGGTTATCTTGGACAAGTGGGGGGAAATGGCAAGATGGGATTTTATCTCTATTTCATTTTATGAGCTCATTGGAAAATTTTCAAAGTAAGAACTTGAAAAGAAACAACATGGAAATCGGTTTTAAGTTGCTGCGATTATTGGACTGTTTTGGGATTTATTTTTGTGATGTATTGTGATTGAAAATTAGTGGAAGTAACTGAAAATATGGTGGTTATTATTATTGGCCTGTTCTGGAAGAAAAAGGAAAGTAAAGCCGCAGTTGTATAATCGGAAACCGAGCTTACCGCTCGCTATATTATAATTCTGAATTTTTGGGGTTGTTCTTGTTGTGTTAAAGAGCTGGATGGATGGTGTTGATTGTTATGTTATTAATATTGTTGTTAGTGCTATTTTGGATTTGGGAAAGTAAGGAAATGTAGGGGAAGTGCTGCCCAATTTTTCGTAAGAGAGCTACTAGCTTAGAAATGTGTTTTGAGTTCTTCCATGGCATTAACCATAGTTCTAAAACCTTAATATAAGTTGGAGTAATACAGGCAGTATATATTGAGTCATTGGCGACAAAGGTATTTAAGGCTAATCTTTCTTCTTTTGGCATGTTCTGAAGTGAAACGAAATGTAAATGAAACCATATCCCATAATGATTCTACTCTTAGTAATTAGGGATGTCCATGTTGTTCATTCCTTTATGATGTTGTTTTCAAGCATGTTCATAGTATGATTCTTAAGCTCCATTGAGGCACATATGGTAATGATGTTGATGTTCATAATGTATTCGGAGGGTTATCAACTACAAGTCACTCCGAAAAATGTTCTAATGTTCCATAAGAGTCTCATGCTTTATATATATACATATATGTACTATGATCAATGGCATTATATACGCATATATGATATCTATATAGGTTATGGGGAAGCAAAATGGCATTATATATGCACCACCACCTGATCAGCTGGTTACATGATGATGATTATGCCCACAGAGGCTGTTATGGTACGATAAGATGCCCAATGAGGCCAATGGCATTATATACGCATATTATATAAGTATAATAGTATAAGTATACATGTTCATAGCCCGCAGTGGCAGCCCGAAGGTACAGGTTGATGCTTATGTCCCTCTCATTGGTGATGTCTTATTGTTATGTTTTATTTATGCCTTACATATTTAGTACATTATTCGTACTGATGTCCTTTTGCCTAGAGGCGCTGTATTTCATGTCGTACAGGTTCAGATAGATGAGTAGAGGACACTCCACTATTGGGAGTCCTCGGATGTTATCTTTTGATTGGTGAGCTCCATCTTATATCGGAGCATTACCGAGTCAGGGTACACTATATATGTCATTTTGCTTATGGGTATGTCGGGGGCCCTGTCCTGACTTATATGTATGATGGGATGCGAATGGGTATATATTCCTCCTATTTTTTGCAATTGCAGCTAATGAGAGCACAGAGACATAGGGTTTGTTTTTTACCTACTTGAGGCAGCACGTTATTAAGGATCAAATGGGTATATGCATTATATCGTAAAAGAAATACTGGCAATTGAGCAATATGTGGCACTTGCATGGGTGGCAGCCACCCTTTTCCTGCCATCATTATTGTTTAAGGCATTTGATGGCAAATTTTCAGAAGGCATATCGAATCCCATCACTGAACAATTGGATGTGGGCGGCTACAATAGAGAATCAGGAGAAGAAGTTTCATATGCGGATGGAGTTTATTAGGCGGGTGGATGAGAAAGCCTTCCACTGGTTGAATAAAATCGATAAGATAAATGGACATTACACCAAGATGAAAGTATGAGATGGGGGATGCTAACAACAAAAAACTCTGAGTCATTCAATCGCTTGTTGAAAATTGCACGGGGACTACCCGTTACTGCAATGGTGAGAGTGAATTTTAGGCAAGTTGTGGAGCAATTCGTGACTAGATCAAAGGCGTCCAAAGGATTTGTGGCAGACAGTTTGAAATGGATGCCAAAACCAACACAATTGCTCGAGTATCACAAATTTAAGTGTCAGCAATGCGCAATGACTGAGTACAACCCGAAACAACGTATATTTGAACGCACAACAAGTGTAAACCAAGGTCGTGGAGGTAACATTCACACAATTTGTGAGATGTCAAGAACAGGCACATGTGGCAAGTGGCAATCATACCACATGTGTTACACCCCATACCTTCGTTAAGTTTCTTCATGAGTTAGTTGCTATAGATTCGGAAAGCGGAGTTATTTTCTAGGATATGTGAGATTCGACATATTCATCTTGAGTAAACGAGGGCTTAAGTTCATATTTTTCAAGTGTTGGAAGGATTAGAGGATGAACGAATCAAAGAAAAAACGTTTCGTCAAAAGTTGATTTTGGCAAGCATAGATACGAACTGTATTGTCACGACCCGACTAGGGGGCCATGACGGGTACCCGGAGCTGACTACCGAGCACCACTCATCATGCTAATAATCATACTCATCTTGAATGCATTCATTATTCTCAACACAACTAGCCATAAGGAAACCGTCATCAATTCCAAAACATATCTACATTCATGTGCATATGCCCCTCGAGCTATCAAAATAATACAAAAATACAATGTGACCATCATGGGACATCAATTACCCACACGTACGTATCTACGAGCCTCTACTAGAGTACTAGATATAAGGACGGGGCAGGACCCCATCATGCCCAAACATATACACAAAAGAACATATCAAAATGGCACCTCCGAAGTAATGGAGTGCTCATGCAAGTCTGCTGAGTATCTCCTAGGAATCTGGGCCACCTCCCTGTCTACCTGTAGGCATGAACACAGCGTCCAAAAGAAAGGATGACAGTACGAATAAAGTACTGAATATGGAAGGCATGAATAATACTAGCATTATAAAGAAATCATGAAACATGAGGCGAAGATGTAACCTGTTTAACCTTTAAAAGAAAACACATGTTATGCATATCATATATACCATCATTGTTAACCCGCGTCCGGGTAACCATCGCATGCTGCCTACTAGTGGTGTCATATCCGGCCCTCTAGGCACGGTGTAATTATAAGCAGCCCACCATAGCGGTGTCATGTCTGGCCATCTAGGCACAGTGTATTCGTATGCAGCCCGCCTTCGCGGTGACATATCTGGCCATCTAGGCACGGTGTATTTGTATGCAGCCCGCCTTTGCGGTGACATGTCCGGCTATCAAGGCGTAGTGTAATCTCGTCATCATATACTTATCATAAAGTATACATAAGGACTCAAGACAACTATAACTCTTTCGGGGTGACATAAGGTCGAGAACCCCCGATTCCATTATGGAGTAATCATAAGCATCATGTCTCACCTTGAAGGAACTAACATTATAAGGTGAGTCTAGCAACAATGAACAGTATCAAGGAATCATATGAGGATCATTAGCTTCGTAGCAATATCATAGCATGAGCTTTAGAATCTTTAGACTTGGACTCATCATCATCATTATTATATTTGTAACATATATCTTATTTTTATTTCATGTGAAGCTCTTTATAAACATAGACTCATAGTTTTCGGAATGTAAGAAGGTCATGGAAAAACAAAGAAGTCATGTCATAGGAATCATGCCTTACAAAAAGAAGGGACTAGCCTCACATACCTTTTCTCCTTTCTAACTTGCCGACTATACGCTTCCTTCCAAGTTCGTAAGTCTACATTCAAAGGAATTCGTGCTAAGATTAAATAATCGACAACATACTCAAGCTTAAGCTAAAGCTAACGAAAATTGGGTAGCATTTCCTTTGTTTCTACAACTTCCTCCATATGATATAACAACTCCCAAACATCAATAACAATATTCATAATATCATAATCAATAACTTGATAAGTTCGACATTATCCAATTCCCACAATTCTCTCTCAAAGTCATTCATAACCATAGCTATAATATAACATCACATTCATCCTTATATAATGTTTCTCCCATATTCTCAATATCATTTCTAACATAATTATACTCATAACGTGTCAAGAATCATGATTCATGTGAAGCTACTACTTAAAAACACTACTATTCTAATATTTGTAACCCATCTTCTACTTCCTTCCATAATTCAAGTCTTTCAACCTCTCAATATTCTAAATAACATGAAATGATCATAAAACTCACCTTTGATTGTGTAGAAATAAGTTTTGGATGGAAATGCTTCACTTGAAGAAAAACCTATTTCTGATCCAAAGAGATTTCTTGACTCCAAGTAACCCTAGAGAATCCCTTACAATTGATTTCCTTGGATTAATGATGTTGATCTTTGATTTGCCTTGGATTTATGTGTTGGTATGGTGTGGAGAAAGTTCTAGAGGTTTTGAGAGTGTGGAGAGAAAATGGGAAATGAAAGAAATGAACTTAGGGCCTCCTTATATAAAATTTAAAATCTGTCCTGACAGTATTATACGGACACACATACGGTCTGTATAACTTATACGATCTGTATACGTGATCGTATAATGGTTCTAGTGGAAGACCCTTCTCTAGACAATTTATACGGTCCCTTATACGGACCGTATAAATTATACGGGCCGAATAAGTTGGCCGTATAACTCCCAATTTTCCGAAGTTGCTCTTGTCGTTTCGTTTGATCTCCAATCCTTATGGAACCTTCTTAACACTTGTTTAACACTTCATTAACAATCTAAGGGGAATTATAACTTTTCTTTAAGACATCATTAAGTCAACATTAACTCAGTACTTTGCAAATCCTTTCCGAAAAACAATGTATACTTCGCCTTTCTTAACGAATTTTTCTTCTCTTCCTTCAAGCATCTTTGGAATCTTAATTAGAACCGTTAAGTAATACATCTTACTTGTAGAAACATCATATACTTCTTACCTTGCGTTAGTCTATTCACTGTGCAACGATATGAAATTTTTTGAGGTGTAACATGTATATAGGAAATATAGACCATACTTGGAAATATGGTCCGAACTTCCTTATACAGAGTAGATGATTTTCATGTTGGGAATTACGGACCATATTTCAAAATACAGTCTATACTTGTGGCCGATATTTTTAAGTTGGCTGTAGTTGTTTTTTATACATATATATTTCGTATGCTTATCATTTTGGTTCATTTACTACCCTTCCCATAATCCCCAACATTCTAGAAAACCCTCTCCACCATATCAAATCAACCCCTAAGAAAAATCAAGGATCAAAAGAAAAGATTAAGTGTTTAAAGGGTCTAAAGTGATCATGGAAGCTTGTTTCTCCTCTTGGTAGTGCTTTTCGAGGATACTTCAAGGTGAAGCACTCTTGGGATTGATGTGTTCTTGAGTTTTGAGGTAATATTTTATCTTAACTCCATGTTTATGAGTGTATATACTGATTATGCTAGGTTTGGAGGAAAAGGAGTTGGAAGAAAGGTTCAAATATGAATTTTAGTTTATATTGTGATGTAATTTAACTTGAGTCATGTTGTAAAGATGTTTTTAAGCTAAAACCTTAGTGTAAGGATAGTAGTTGGTGTTGAGATTGTATTGAGGATGTTATACTTGGTATAATCGGAGGAAGAAAGTGTATAAGTGTTGTATACAAAGCGTATATTGGGATGTTTTAATGTAAACTGTGGGGTGAGTAGTGATGTCGAGTTAAAGAGACTTATGTGAGGTTGTTGTTGTGTTGTTGACTGTTAGGTGTGCTGTAGGGACTAAGGAGGTTGGAATACTAGCCTGACAGTTTCATCGAGGGATTTGGTTGACGAGTTGAGGTAGGTCAAGTCTAACTTTCCTTCTTTTGGCATAATCCTTATGAACGAAATGTAAACATAACGCCACTCCATAATGATTCCATTCTTAGCAGCTAGGGATGTTCCATGTTGATTCATGTTCTAGGATATTGTTTCCAGTAAATCCTTCTTCAGATTCAGTATGATTCATAGAGTCACTTGTTGATGTAAATGCTATCTCATAACGATGTTCGGAGGTGTAACGACCTTACGTCACTCAAACGATTCGGGATGTACTCTGTGTCATATTCATATATATGCATTATATATATACCCCTAAGGCGTTATATACGCGTATATTATGTATTATATATATGGGGTATGGGGAAGGTGACGGCGTTACATACGTACTGCCACCTGATCAATTGGTCACATGATGGTGATGGTGATGCCCATAGAGGTCGATATGATACGATGGGATTCCCACAGAGCCTTGACAGGCGTTATAAACACATATATATGTATGACCCAGCATCATATACGCATACATGCATGCACACAGTATTTATGCATATCATTGGCCCTCAGAGGCAGTTCAGACATACAGGTTGCATTCATTTCATCCTATGTACTTTTATGTATCTTTCATGTTACTTTCATGCCTCACATACTCAGTACTTTGTCCATACTGACGTGCCTTTTTTGGAGGTGCTGCGTTTCATGCCCGCAGGTTCAAGTAGATAGGTTGACGATCCGCCCCTGTAGATTAATGTTCAGCTAATATTGGAGCACTCCTCTTGTTCCGGGGTTGTTGTTGCACTTTTGGTACGCTATACTTTTGTCTACATATAGGTATGGAGGGGCCCTATCCCGACCTTATTATGTCATATACTCCAGTAGAGGCTTGTAGACAGTCATGGTACAGTTAGACGTTGTATGGCCCCCTCGGCCTATATTTTGTTGTATAGTATTTAGTGATGGCCTTGTCAGCTTGCACAATTTTGTCCAGCATAGTTATGTAGTACTCCCTCTATCCCAATTTATGTGATACACTTTCCTTTTTAGTCTGTCTCAAAAAGAATGATACATTTATTTATTTGACAACAATTTAACTTTAAACTTTACCTTTTATGCTTAACGAGATAATCTATAACCACACAAATATCTTTGGCTTATTTTGGACCACAAGATTCAAAACTTTTTCTTTATTTCTTAAACTTCGTGCCCAGTCAAACTATATCACTTAAATTGGGATGGAGGGAGTAAGTCTTTTTGGGCTCATCCCCTTTGTTAGTATATTTCTCTTATGATGTAGCAGATTTCCATCCGATGACCCTTGAGGTCCACTTTTGTTTATGATTATAATATGAAAATATGTTTAGCGGTGCTCGGTAGGTAGGGCTCGGGTACTCGTCATAGCCCTCCAGTTTGGGTCGTGGCAAACTTGGTATCATAGCAGTTGCTTCCTAGGGTATCTACAAGTCGTGTCTAGCAGGGTGTGGTGCACCACACTTATAAAAAGGAGGCTGCAGGGCATTTAGGAAGATTGTCCTTCTTTCTTATCTTAGATTGTGCATTAGAGCCATACCATCAGGGTTTCTTTTCTAATAACGTACCGTGATTTTAGCGATGCCTGTGACGAGGAAAGCTTCAGCTGGCTAGAGAGGTAAGGCTGCGACAAATGAAGGTACCAGTCGGGTGCCACCAGTAGATGTGGGTTAGGGTGAGTCCCAGAGTGAGGCCCCATCTCAGTCTTCTCAGAGCCCTTCCGTCCCAGCGGATCCCAGAGGGGCTACAGCTACAGTACCCCCAGTTCCTCCACATGATGCATCAGGCCAGGAGATACGAGATGTTATTCGGTTATTGACTCAGTTAGTGGACGCTTAGGCCTAGCGTTAGGGTACGGGTACTGGTTATGTTGACAGGGTTGAGAGTGCTAGAGTTTAAGACTTTATCAATTTAGACCCTCCAGTATTTTTTGGATCAAAACCAAATGAGGACCCGCAGAATTTTATAGATTGGATGTTGAGGACGCTGAGGGTAATGCATGCTTCTGACACTAGGTCAGTAGAGTTAGCTTCCTACTATTTGCGAGATGTTGTTGTCCAGTGGTATGAGACTTAGGAGTTATCTAGAGGGGTTAATGTACCTCCAGCAGTATGGCAGGAGTTCACAGAGGCTTTCCTTCGACATTATTTGTCAGTAGAGGCCGACGGGCTCGACTTGATAGATTTTTAAATTTACGCCAGGGGAATATGAGTGTGCAGGAGTACAGTCTTTTCTTTAACTCATTAGCCAAATATGTTCCCATGATTGTAGTTGAGATAGAGGATCGGGCACTCCGATTTGTGATTGGACTTGGGCCGCACTTGATTAATGATTGTATGACAGCCTCACTTCAGAAGGGTATGGATATCTCTTGTATTCAGGAATATGCACAGGGTTTAAAGGAGCGAAAGCAGTAGCAGTGAGTTAATCGTGAGTGTGATAGGGGTCAAAGCAACAGAGTTGGATCTTCTGGGTCTTTTGGTGAGTACCAAGGTGGTCATAAACATCAATTCCCTAGGCGTTCATCCTATTCAGCAGCTAGTGCGCCTTCGCGTTTCCCAAATCGAGGTTTGATCGACCCAGCTTGTGCAGGGCCGGAGTGGGGGCTCCGGGGCTTCCTGTTCCCAGTTCAGAGGTGATTCTATCTAGATGAGGCCATCTATACCACAATGCGCTTAGTGTGGTAAGTTGCACGGTAGACAGTGCCGTTTGGGCTCAGATGTGTGTTATTTTTGTGGTCAGCTAGGTCATATTATGCGAGAGTGTTCGTCGAGAGGTGGTGGAGGTGTAGTTCAGCCTGTAAGATTTGTATCTGGTTCTTCGTCATCAGTACGCCCTACGGGGAAAGGCTCTCAGACATCAGCTAGTCATGGTAGAGGTAGAGGCAGAGGTGGAGCATCCACTTCGAGCGGTCCTCAGAACCGCATCTAAGCATTAGTTGGTCAGAAGGATCTTGAGTCATTGCCTGATGTTGTTACAGATATATTATTAGTCTCCTCCCATGACGTGTATGAATTGATAGACCCAGGCTCTAATTTTATCGTACGTTACTTCTTTTATTGCTGGTAAGTTTAGGATAGAACCTAAAATGATTAGGCCTTTTGAGATATCTACACCTGTTAGAGATCCGGTGATAGCTAGGAGAGTATATAGGAATTGTGTAGTTATAATTTTCGATCGTCATACCGCCACAGACTTGGTTGATTTAGACATGGTGGATTTTGATGTTATTATGGGTATGGACTTTGGCTTCTTGTTATGCTAATGTTGATTGCAGAACAAAGATGGTTTGATTTTAGTTTTAGGAGAGCACGTCTTTGGAATGGAAAGGTAATGCAGTTTCACCGAGAGGTAGGTTTATTTCCTATCTCAAGGCAAAATAGATGATTGCAAAGGGTTGTATTTATCACATTGTTCGAGTCAGATGAGATGCGAATAGAACACCGACCCTTCGATGCGTTCGGGGGTTAATGAATTCCCAAATGTGTTTCCAGACGAACTTCCAGGCATTCCGCCAGAGTGGGAGATTGACTTATATATTGATGTGCTACCAGATACTCAGCCTATATCTATTCCTCCTTATAGGATGGCCCCTGCCGACTTGAAGGAATTGAAGGAGCAATTGAAAGATTTGCTCGAGACGGGCTTTATGAGTGTTAGTACGTCCCCTTAAGGAGTACCAGTGTTATTTGTAAGGAAGAAAGATGGCTAGTTGTGAATGTGTATAGATTAAAGACAGCTGAATAAGGTGATAATAAAGAACAAGTATCTGCTCCCGAGAATTGATGGCTTATTTGATCAGTTGCAGGGTGCCAGATGTTTTTCAAAGATAGACTTGAGATCAGGTTATCATCAGGATAGGGTCAGAGAGAAAGACATTCCAAAGGCGACTTTCAAGACTAGATATGGTCACTTTGAGTTTCTTGTGATGTCTTTTGGGTTGACTAATGCGCCAGCAGTATTTATGGATTTGATGAACCGCGTATTTAGACCCTTCTTAGATCAATTTGTGATTGTATTTATTGATGATATTTTAGTCTACTCTTGATTAGAGGCTAAGCATGCGGATCATTTACGTGTTGTGCTCAGGGTTCTTCAGGATAAGAAGTTGTATGCGAAGTTCTCCAAATGTGAGTTCTGATTGAATTCTGTTGTTTTTCTTGAACATATTGTATCAAGTGAAGGCATCCAGGTTGACATTCAAAAGATAGAGGTCGTGAAGACTTGGCCTAGACCCACGAAAGTTTGTAGTTTTCGGGTTGGCAGGATATTACAGGAGATTTGTAGAGGGCTTCACCTCTATTTCGCTGCCATTGACAAAATTGATGCGAAGCGGCTAAGTTCCGGTGGACGGCTTGTGAGGGAGTTTTAAAGGAGTTGAAGATAGGCGCTTCGGCTCAATTTTGACACTTCTAGAGGGATCAGAGGGTTATGCTATCTATTGTGATGCCTCGAGCGTTAGATTGGGTTGTGTGTTGATGCAGCACAGTAAGGTTATTGCTTATGCTTCGAGGTAGCTGAGGAAACATGAAAAAAATTAGCTGACCCATGATTTGGAGTTAGCTACAGTGATTCATGCGCTTAAGGTTTAGAGACATTATTTATATGGTGTTCACGTTGATGTTTACACAGATCATAAGAGCCTTCAGTATATCTTTAAGCAGAAAGATTAAATTTACGAAAGAGGCGATGGTTGGAGCTGTTGAAGGATTATGATGTTGATATTTTATACCATCCAAAGAAGGCGAATGCAGTAGTTGATGCCCTTAGCCTCATATCTATGGGCAGTTTGTCCTACTTACTAGCAGAGAAAAGGAAGCTAGCTCATGAGCTTCATCAGTTAGCTAGCCTTACAGTTCGATTATTGAACTCAGGTGATGCGGGAGTTATAGTTCAGGATACAGCGACATCATCCTTAGTATTTGACATCAAGGAACACCAGTATAAGGATCCTTCTTTGATTCGGTATAGAGAGACAGCCCCACAGAAAAAGAAGTCACCCTTTGAGATTTCCAGAGATGGAGTTCTGAGGTATCGAGACGGATTATGTGTTCCAAATGTTGCAGGGTTACATCAGCAGATTATGGCAGAAGCTCATTATTCCCACTATTCTATTCATCCAGGGTCGACGAAGATGTACCATGATATCAGAGAGTTTTATTGGTGGAATGGTATGAAGAAGGATATAGCAGAGTTCGTGGCCCAATGCCCTAATTGTCAGCAGGTAAAAGTTGAGCATCAGAAGCCTGGTGGATTGTTGCAGGATATAGAGATTCTGACTTAGAAATGGGAGGCGATTAACATGGATTTCATTACAGGCTTACCTCGTTCCCAGCGCAGGTTTGACTCGATATGGGTGATTGTTGATAGACTTACAAAGTCAGCACATTTTCTACCTGTCAGGACTACTTATTTCGTCGAGGATTATGTGAAGTTATATATTAAGGAGATAGTGCGACTTCATGGTGTTCAAGTATCTATTATTTCAGACAGAGGTGCACAGTTTACAGCTAACTTCTGAAGATCCTTCCAGAAAGGCTTGGGGATAGCCCACAGGTGAACCTCAGTACAGCATTTCATCCCTAGACAAACGGGCAGGTTGAGCGTACTATTTAGACTTTCGAGGATATGCTACGAGCATGTGTGATAGATTTCGGAGGTAGCTGGGATGATCATTTTCCACTTATTGAGTTTGAATATAATAAAAGCTACCATTCAAGTATCCAGATGGCCCAGTATAAGGCCCTATATGTGCAGAAGTGTAGATCTCCTATCGGATGGTTAGAAGTCGGAGAATCAAAGTTGATAGGGCCTGATTTGGTTCAGCAGGTGGTGGAGAAGGTTAAGCTCATTTGGAAAGGTTGCTAGTAGCTCAAAGTCACCAGAAATCTTATGCAGATAACAAACAATGAGACTTGGAGTTTCAGGTAGATATTCTGGGTGTTTCTGAAGGTATCACCTTTGAAAGGTGTTATGAGATTCGGTAAGAAGGGCAAGCTTAGCCCTAAATACATTGGTCCTTACAGAATTGTGTGTAGAATAGGCCAAGTAGCGTATGAGTTGGATTTACCTTCAGACTTGGAGTCTGTACATTCGATTTTCCATGTATCCATGCTCCGCAAGTGCATCGAAGATCCTTCTAGGATTGTGCCCATAGATGATGTCCATAGTTACGGCGGTTGTCATATAAGAAGTTCTGTTTGCTATCTTAGATCGCCAGGTTCGTAGGTTGCGAACTAAAGATGTTAGTTCTGTAAAAGTACTTTGGAGAAATAAGAATGTAGAGGAGATGACTTGGGAAGCCGAGGAAGATATAAAGTCTAGATATCCTCATTTGTTTCCGGCCCCAGAGCAGATGCAGACTACGACACCATGATCTTAAGGTATATATTATTTATCAGTTTCTCTTGTTAGTCGTTCGGGACCATTGATTTTATTGATTGTTATAGCCCTGTGCGGCATTGTATTGTGTTGTGTGGTAGGTTAGTAGTAGTGTGATTATAGAGGAGACCCTGCCAAAATTTCTGTAGACTCCTAAGAGTGCTAACATTCAAGTATGAATGTTTCTAAGGGGGGGAGGATGTTACATCCCGTACTTTCGTTATGTTTCTTCATGAGTCGGTTGCTATAGATTCAAAAAACGGAGTTATTTTTGAGGATATGTGAGGTTAGACGTGTTCATCTTGAGGATACGAGGGTTTAAGTTCATTTTTGCCAAGTGTTGGAAGGATTAGAGGATGAACGAATTGAAGAGAATACGTTTCATCAAAAGTTGATTTTGGCAAGCATAGATACGGACCGTATATGGGAAATACGGACCGTACATGGAAATACGGTCCGTACTTCCATAGACGGAATAGATGATTTTCATGTTAGGAATTACGGACCAAAATACGGACCATATTTAAAAATATATCGTATTGTGGCCGTATTTTTATGTCGACTTCCATTAGTTATGTTTTTATATATTTTGTATACCTTATCATTTTAACTCATTTTCTCCACTTTCCTTGATCTCTAATTCTAGAAAACCCTCTCCACATATCTAATCAAACCTAAGAAAAAAATCAAGGATCAAAGAGAAGATCAAATGTTTAAAGGTCTAAAGTGATTATGGAAGCTTGTTTCTCCTCTTGGTAGTGGTTTTGGAGGATACTTCAAGGTGAAGCACTCTTGGAATTGATGTGTTCTTGAGTTTTGAGGTAAGATTTTATCTTAACTCCATGTTTATGAGTTTATATAATGGTTATGCTAGGTTTGGAGGGAAAGGAGTTGGAAGAAAGGTTCAAATATGAATTTGAGTTTATGTTGAGATGTAATCTAACTTGAGTCATGTTGTAAATGTGTTTTTAAGCTAAAACCTTGTTGTAAGGATAGTAGTTGGTGTTGAGATTGTATTGAGGATGTTATACTTGGTATAATTAGAAGAAGAAAGTGTATAAGTGTTGTATACAAAGCGTATATTGGGTTGTTTTGATGTAAATCTTGGGGTGAGTAGTGATGTGGAATTAAAGAGACTTATATGAGGTTGTTGTTGTGTTGTTGGCTGCTAGGTGTACTGTAGTGACTAAGGAGATTAGAATACTAGCCCGACAGTTTCATTGAGAGATTTTGCTGACGACTTGAGGTATTTTAAGGCTAACTTTCCTTCTTTTGGTATGATCCTTATGAACTAAATGTAAGCGTAGTAATACTCCATAATGATTCCATTCTTAGCAGCTAAGGATGTTCAATGTTGATTCATGTTCTAGAATGTTGTTTCCAGTAAATCCTTCTTCAGATTCTGTATGATTCGTAGAGTCAGTTGTTTATGAAAATGCTATCTCATAATGATGTTCGGAGGTGTAACGACCTTACGTCACTCCGACAGATTTAGGATGTACTCTTATCATATTCATGCATCATATATATATATACATATATATATATATATAACACCAGTTTCGGGCATTGAGTTTTTATATATATATTTCCTTCTTATATATATATGAATGTGTGTAAACGTAATGCTACTGCATAATATATTCTTGTGTGTGTGTGTGTGTGTGATTCATTTCTAGAATATATATATAATATATATATATATATATATGTATATGTAACGACCTATATATGTGATGGATGTGTCGGGGATGTATATATCATATATATATATATATATATATATATATATATATATATATATATATATATTATATATATATATATATAAAGGTGTTATATACGCACTAGCACCTGATCAGCTGGTCACATGATGATGATGATGATGCCCACAGAGGCCGATATGATAGGATGGAATGCCTACAGAGGCTTGATAGGTGTTATATACGCATATATATGTATGACCCAACATCAGATATGCATACATGCATGCACACAGTATTTATGCGTATCATTGGCCCTCAGAGGCAGTTCAGACATACAGGTTGCATTCATTTCATCCTATGTACTTTTATGTTACTTGCATGCCTTACATACATACTCAGTACTTTGTCCGTACTGATGTCCCTTTTCTGAAGGACCTGCGTTTCATGCCTGCATGGTTCAGGTAGACAGGTTGAGGATCCGCCCCTGTAGGTTGTTGTTCAGCTAATATTGGAGAACTCCTCTTGTTCCGGAGTTGTTGTTGTGCTTTTGGTACGTTATACCTTTGTGTACATACGGGTATGGCGAGGCCTTATCCCGACCTTATTATGTCATATACTCCATTAGAGGCTTGTAGACAGTCATGATATAGTTAGACGTTGTATGGCCCTCCTAGCCTATATTTTGTTGTATAGTATTCCATGATGGCCTTGTCAGCTTACACAGTTTTGTCCAGCATAGTTATGTAGTATGTCTTTTCGGGCTCATCCCTTTTGTCAGCATATTTCTCTTATGATCTAGTTGATTTCCATCCGATGACCCTTGAGGTCTATTCTTATTTATGATTATGATATGAAAGTATGTTTAGGGGTGCTCGGAGTAGCGCCCATGTGC
Organism: Lycium ferocissimum; assembly: GCF_029784015.1. Taxonomy (NCBI): domain Eukaryota; kingdom Viridiplantae; phylum Streptophyta; class Magnoliopsida; order Solanales; family Solanaceae; genus Lycium; species Lycium ferocissimum. Next base: position 67,224,244 of record NC_081348.1, on the reverse strand, counting down.
CCGTCATGGCCCTCTGGTTTGGGTCATGACAACATACCCTGTTCTCATGCCTTCTAGTGTTTTCACACAATTAGAAAGAACGCATCGCAAAAAGCTATGCCGGTCGGTTCTACCCACATTTATTTCTATCTCCAGAGGAGACTCAGGTAGAGGCACCATTTTCCCCAGGTATGTAATGCTTTCTTTGATGTTTTCTTGGTCGTTTGTGGCCATGGTTGTTGTTGTTATTATTGTTGTAACCCTATAAAGCAATATATTTTGGGTTGTCGTGACAGGATGGTAGTGCCATATTACAGGGGAAACTCTGATGAAATTTTTGTAGAATCCCCAAAAGTCTAACATTCGAGGGCGAATGTTCCTGGGGGGGAGAATGTTACATCTCGGAGATTTAGGATTTGTTGCATTGTGAGTAGACCAACGCAGGTTATGTTGAGAAGGTTTCGTAACTAGTGAACTAATATTTATTTAGTAATGTCTTGAGGAGGAGCTATAGGGCCTCTTAGATGGTTAGTGAAGTGTTATATAAGTGTCAATAAGGTTCCATAAGGATTGGGAGTTGAACGAGTCGACGAGAGAAAGTTTAGAAAAATGTTGGGTTGTACGACCACTTATACGGCCCGTATAATGGTCCATGTAACCATTCTATAGAAGGGTGCAACCTAGTGGGATTATACGGTCCATTTATACAGACCGTATAAGTTATACGGACTGTATAAATGGTCGTATAATCGGGTCGGGCCAGTTTTTTTTATTTTTTATATATGGACGACCCTTGCTCATTTCTTTCATTTCCAACATTTCCCCAAGTTTTAAAATCTCTAGAACCTTCCTCCAAGAATATCCACACAACCAAGAGAGCATAGATCATATAGCGAGAATCAAAGGATCAGTGTTGGAAGGCTCACTAGGGTTTGTAGAACTCGAGATTTTTGGTGTTGAAGTTAGGGTTTTTCACTCAAGTGAATGATTTGGTTCAAAGCTTGCTCTTGTGTGATTAAGGTGAGTTTCTATACTTGTTTCCATGTTATTAAGAGTGTCTAGTTATTGAATAACTTGATTGAGGGAAAGAAAGCAAAAGAGGAAATCCAAATGTGGGTTTGATGATGTTATGAGTAATAAATTGACTTGAGTTGTAATTGTTGGAGTACTTTGGGTATAATCTTGCTATGAATGGTAGTAATGATGATGAGGACGTGTGGCACACGAGTGTATATAGAGTTATATTGAAATTGATGTTGTGTGTTGGTTATGAAAAGGAGTTTTGGGCATGTAATGAAGTCTCTTAATTACGAAATTGATGATAATGTCATTGTTCATTGGGAACGGTTTTATGATATAATGGAAGTCGATAAAACAGGGGAAATGGTGCTCAATTTTCGCTAGCTCGTGAATTATTCTAGTTTGAACTTAAGAGTGTCTTTAAGACTTAACCTTAGTATGATCTGTTTTAAATGTAGATCTTGTGAACGTGGAAGGATAACGTTAAACGATTAAGGAGACGTTAAGGTATATTAAGGCTATTCCTTCTTCATTTTGGCATGATCCTATATTATGAGCCAACAAGCGATTAAATGAGCTTCCGTATTACTCTACTCTTAGAAACACTAGGAGTATTTCAGTCTTTGATGTCCCTATACCCCGTATGATTTTTCCTTCTGTTCATGGGTCTTGAGATTACTTATGTTGTTGATGTTAGCTCCAAAGTTGTCCACCGGAGGTTGTATGACCTTATGTCACTCCGAGAGTTCTATGTATACATTTCAGTTATGCATTGCATTCACATACATATGCATATTGACCCATGACCAGAAGGCGTTATATACGCGTATATTATATGTACATGGGGTATGGGAAAATGGATAGGTGTTATATACGCATTACCACCTGATCAGCTGGTGCACCTTGATGATGATATATGGATCGGGTCGTACATTCCTCGGCATTATTATATGATACATGGATCGGGCCGTACGTTCCTCGACACTATTATATGGGCTATTGATCGGGTTGAACGTTCCTCAGCACTATGACCTATATTTATATACATGAGCATGATTATCATTGACAGCATGCAGATTATGCGCCCACAAAGGCATTGTTAGTTATACAGATACTTGTTCATACAAATCTATGCAGACAGTCAATTAGCTTTGAGTTCCAGATTCCGTTCATGATTCTTATGCTTATACTTATGTTACTCTTATGACTTACATACTCAGTACATTGTCCGTACTGACTCCCTAATTACTTGGGGGACTGCGTTCATGCCCGCAGGTACAGGTAGACAGACAGGCGGTCCCGCTCGGTAGGACCTTTATTCGATAGTTGGTGCGCTGTTTGATCCGGAGAGCTGTGATGCATTTTGGTATGCCATTCTTTTGGAGATGTATATGCATAGGGGTATGACGGACCCTGTCCCGTCCTTTCTACAGTTTTCTATTCCACTAGAAGTCTGTATACAGGTGCATGTGTACGCCAGATGATGTAGCCTTGTCGGCTCCTATTTTTTTGTGTACAGTATATGTAGCGGCCTAGTTGGCTTGCACTGTTCTTTCAGCTTGTATGTATGTAAATGTACAGAGTTCATGATGTCACCCCTTCATGAGGTAGTATGAGATCAGTTTTATAATTAGTCACTTATCGGCCCTTGAGGTTCAGTATGGTTCAGATATGAGCATAAGGGTGTTTAGTCACTAGAGGTCAGGCACTCGTCACGACTTATCAGTTTGGGTCATGACATTAGTACTTTCAGATTGTTATAAATGATGCAATTCAGAAATAACTTACCTTAAAAAAAGGATAAAGACATAACAATGATAAAGTCTCGTAAAATACAATGATTAAGTTTCATCACTTTCTGGGACGACCTCGTCATCATCGTCATTTTCATCTTCCTTTTTACTTACTTTCTCTTCTTCATTGACTTCCCTTGCTGCATCTTCATCATACTCATTGTAGTCTAGATCCCAGCTATCATCATTAGGAGCACTTGCTTGGTTTACAGAACAATATGGCACTCCACTATCTAATGTTTGTGGTAAATATTTTGGAAGGACTATCTATTCTTAAATAACTGGAAAAATTGGATAAGAAGAATCTCGGTGAAGGTTTTTATTTTCTAATAGTTTCTAATGCTCTGCTTCATTCGCTCCACGAAAGTTAAGATCGTCCAAAGCATGATACATGTCTCATGCTTTTTGCATTTATAAAATTTCTTTCATCAATGTTGGATGACTAGTGCTTCATCCTTGAATTTGGAAGTTTGAAATGTAGCCGACAATGCTTGTGGCACGACCAAATTATGGCAACGACATAATACCTCATAATCACACCTTTTCAAATATAATTCAACCATTGGAGATTTTCACCCCAAATTCAAACTCCCTTGGGTTTTGAGGAGTGTGCATCGCCCTCAATGATGTGTCCAACAACTTTTAAATCAACATGGATACAAAGAGGTCGATTTTCAAAGGGCCGAACAACACCATACCATTTTCATCGATAATTTGTGTAACATCCCTAATATATCTTTTTCAAAATAAGATTCAATTGTGTTTGTTTTAATCCTACCATGGAGATTCCTTGAGCTACTTTCGCCTTTTTGTCTATTTCTAAACCAACTATTGAATGTAATATCTCTAGGCATTAGAAATGTGGTTTTTTTTTTACCTCAATGAATAAAATTATCGTTGTGTTTATAACGTCATAAATCCACCATGCATAACGCATCTAAAATTAGCGCTCTATAGGTGTGTCATATAAAGTAATCAAATGTGTGCATTATGTTGTCAATCATTGTTGTCATTCAGAAACGTCATAAATCCACCATGCATAACGGATCTAAAATTAGCACTATATAGGTGTGTTATATAAAGTGGTCAAACGCGTGCATTATGTTGTCAATCAGTGTTGTCATTCAGAAACGTCATAAACCCCCCCATGTATAACGCATGTAAAATCAGCATTATATAAGTGTGTCATATAAAGTGGTCAAATGCGTGCATTGTATTGTCAATCAGAGTTTTCATTCAGAAACGTCATAAATCCACCATGTATAATGCATGTAAAATCAGCGTTATAAAGAAATAAAGTACCAGCGAGTGTTATAGAATGTAATTGACGAATAACTAACAACCACACAAAATCAAGTTATTATGTCATTTTTTAACCAATTTCAAATTATTAGTCGTATTGCATCATTCTGTCCGGGAGACATATTCGAAGCAATGGGTAGGACATGGGAATTGGGTGAAGATTTTGAATACTTGAATAACCCAAACGAGAGATACAATCAACGTTACAATAATACAATGACAGATGAGTAGAATTGGCGTGTTAGGGGGGCTGCAGCACTGGAACAAAACTTCAGGACATTTGGACTTAAACGCCCAAAAAGTGGTGCTATGTCAATGCCTCGTGGCACTCTACAAGATTTGAATTTTTCTCTTAATCGTTTTCGCAAAGAGAACAACCGAATGAAAATACGTTGCATTAAGGCTGGATATAGTCGAAATGGTTACGTCACGTCAGTGAGACTCGGTGTTGTGAGATGTCCGATGACGATGAATCCAATGATATTATTAATATTTGTTTTGAATAAAGTAGGTGGGGTCATAGTCATAATCCTGACCTATTGAGTTTGATACCTATATAAGTAGCCTTTATTTACTTAGTAAACTACTAAAAATTCAATGTCGAATATTAGAAATGTAGGTTGGTCGATATTTTTTCCAAAGGATCTGAATAGCATTGGTGATGGCAGTTCAAATCATAGCAGCTATTCCGGTGATTCCTCAACCAATAACAGTGAATTCGTGCTACACGATTTCAAGCCCCACCTTTTAATAGAGCGTAATGATGATTTTCGCGAGCTAAAATATTCATATCCACGTGAATATTATTGTGGTTTACGTCGGGAATGGGAATATCGGTACACCGAATAAGAACGTCTTATTCATGACTTGAAAAATCTCAACGCTCTAATCCTAACAAGATTCTCAATGAGCATGCCTCCGTGATCAAGATTCTTGCGAGGTTGCGGTAGAGATTAGGAAAGACAACAGAATGCTAGCATGAGCGTTGTAGATTTTAAATGCTCAAGTTGGCTGAAGAACAAGCATCATCAACCGGTAGGGCACTAACATCTACAGAAAGAAGATTTGTCTTAAGAAACCCCAGATATTTATCTGAGGATGATATTGACAACTTCAATTCTGATGATTAAGAATATTGTGATTTTAATTATGTTTTTAATTTATGATGATGTCATTAATTAGAAGAATATTAGTTTTTTTAAGCAAAACAACTACCACAAGGCTAGTTGTGATTTTATTAAAATCAAGTCTGTACAGAAGAGAAAAGAAAAGCAACAATTAATTTACAAGGCCAAAAGTGCCTAAATCAAAGTATAAAACAGTTTAAATAGCTTAAACTAGCCTAAAATATGCATCAAATTCCCAAGTCTTGGTTTGATTCCACTTTAAGCCACCTCAGAGCTCTCACTAGGTGCTATGGGATCAAGTACCAACAGAAGGATCCTTCCAACTTGAAACTGTACAATTTCAGGCCTGAAATAGCTACAAAAACTGTATAGAATATGCATGTTATCACCTTCTCTCAGTGCTGCTGTTCATTTGTTCTTGCCCTCTATCACTATGGAAATTCTTCCAATAAATTGAACATGAAGTTAATACCACACATTGGATAGAAGTTCCATAGTGACAGATACAAATATAGATGAAAACTTAAACCTGATGTGCAATGTCTTCACTGAATTCTTCATTTCAACAATGTTCTGCAGCTTTTGTATGTGTTGCATATGGCTTGCTTATACTGTGTTGCTTTAATCTGGTTCCCTGGCAATTACTGTCTTGAATCTGAGGCTTGGCAAATGCATCTTATCAATATTTACAAGCCTTCTAGCTGCGGTTGGTAGTTCAGTAAATGAATCAAAATGGAGTGTACCTGCAAAATAAAAAATAAAGTTAGTTAAGAAATCAGCCAATTGGTTGCCTTCTCTCAGTACATGGTCAATCTGTATTACTCCCTTCTTCCTCCATTCTAAAATCTTATGAACCTCCATACTAATGCTTCATGGTACATCCCATTCCCCTTCTACAATTTTCATTAAACTGAGGAATCAGTCTCCAAGATCAATGGTAGTAGCTGCTGCTACACACAATAAGCAATGTCATCATGCATTGCCTTTACTTCTGCACATAAACAAGTTGTTTCTGCAATTCTATTAGAAGAATATTAGTATGTTTAGTTTTGCATTTATTCTTATATTTTATTATTTACTTATTTAAGCGTGTTAGAATTGACAAACATTATATACATAAATATAGAGTGCAACAATTCAAATTTTTATAGAAAACACAAATATACTACTACATAAAAAGTGACGATTACATAATACATTAGAAAAAACATAGAAAATACACAATACATAAAAAGTGAAACTACTAAAAATAAAAACAAACTACATAGGAAATAATAAACCTAACCGACAATGCAACATTTCAAAATTACAAACAACAACAAGAGACCACAAATCATCCTCCAAAATTTCACTTTCTCTTTCAAAGCATTTGTCTCGCGTTGAGAGTCTCTAAGATTATCCTTGAAAAAACTCTTTTTTTCTTTCGATTCTTTTAGCAAACATCTCCAGAAGTTCATTTTTTTCTCGAGCTTCCCTAAGTTGACACTGCAAATCAAACTTCACGATATCTACATTGCTTCGTGAAGTCGCGGTATCTCCATCAACCGGTGCGTTTTTAAACTTCGGCGCCACTGTTTTATCCACGGGAACTTGATCTTCCCACCGAAAATATGAGCACCACCATTTGCCTAATAAAATAACAAATAAAAAATAGGTTTTGTAAAGTAGAAAATGTAGACAATGTGACAAAAACTCTATAAAAACTTGCAGAATAAACTTACTTCGGGCACAACGCCAAAAACGACGGCCCGAATTTTCTTGGGTCCTTGATATTTTGAGCCGACAATATAACCGCAATAACATATTTGGGGTTCTATAGCATGAAACGATGATTCGAAGTTTTGAGACATAATTTGGGAGAGGGGGTGGGGGGGGGTGGTAAAGTATGGCAAAAGAGTGAAAAATGGAGGAGAATGGAGAAGTGTTGGAAAATAGAGGTTCTGCCCTAGTTTTATTGACTTGTATAACGCAGAAATTCCTGCGTTATGAAATAGATATAGATAATTTCTTGCTAAAGAACTTAACTGAGTTGTTATAGTTAAGTCCTTTAACGCAGTAATTTCTTTGCGTTAAGGATACTTTGGTACCAGTTTTTTTATTTTGGTTCATTCCTCCTTTTTTGGATCACTTAGGTTCCGGACTCGCAATGGCATATCAAATTTGATGGATAGACTAATGTGTCACAAAATAAATGAGTAAATCATCAAAGCATTTATCTTGAAATGATAAATGTGAAAGATAGAGGAGCCAACTTTTGAAATGGAGTAAAAAGGTTGTGGGAAGGATCATGATTAATGAAAATGATTAATCAATGATTTGAAAATTTACGGAGGGGGCAACTTTCATGATTAAAAAATGAGATATTTACCTTTATGCGTAAACAAATGTTTACATCTCATACTAGAGTTTGACCATTTTTTACCATGCTTATTGCATGTTAATTTTGTAAATTGAAACTTTAGGAAAATATCTAAAATACACCCCAAACTTTGCCCGGATTTGCTGTAACACATCTAACTTTTACGGTAGTCCTATTACCTCCCTTAATATATTTTAAAAGCATTTCTTTGGCATTTAACTGGAAAAATCAAACTAAAATCCAATGTGACACAAGCCAAGACTCGATTATGAAAGAATATAGTGATTCACAAGATCAAATTCCAGAGAATCAACTACTTTCTCCATGAAAAAATTAAGAGTGTAGGAAAAAATTCTAATTTTTTGTTTTGTTCGAAGAGTGAAATGACCTAAAAATGACTGGACTCTTTTGTTTTTTGGCATTTTGTTCAGCACGTGTTCGAATTGTTATCTAGCTCACTCGATAAATGCTAAAGAAATTCCTGAAAAATATCTCCATGGGGGTAATAGGAGCCCTGTAAAAGTTAGGTGTGTTACAACAAATTCGGGTAAAGGTTGGGGTGTATTTTAGACATTTTCCCTTGAAACTTTCAATTGCTTTATGTTTCAAAGGGTGGAAACTCTCTAGAAAAATATTTGAAATTTGAAACTTAGAAAAGTGGCTAGACAGATCTATTAGGTCCCTCTACGTATAATCCCCTTCTCTTTTTTCTTTTCCTTTTTTTCTTTTATTATCCTTTCCATGTCATAAGAATAGGTTCGAAATACACTTTCTCATGTACTTTAAGACATATTACCAAAATGGTGTTTAGATAGGAGCTCATTCTTAGGCGGGACATAGAACTTATAATTTAACCTATATTTTTAGCACCACCGATTTTCTTTCTTTAATAATTCTGAAGTTATGTGTAATTTGAATCTCGTTCTTTTCTCTAGAAAAAACATATGTATTGGGTAGATAATATTTTTATCGATTGTGAAAGATGGGTAACATGTATCTCTATAGTAACATATTTCTCTTTATTTTAAATTATAAATATATTATAATTTTTAGATATTCCTCCTTCAGTTTTAATTCAAAAATACTTATTGTGAGTATCATAATCAACTTGATCGATATACATATTACATAATAAGAACTAAGATAGCTAAATACTTTCTTAGTATGGAGTGTTTATGATGGGATACGGGGTGACCATCATAAAATTGGAGGCTTCATTCCGAACTTCAAGATCCACAATATGCTTATGTGGATATATAAAGAATGGAGAGCAAAGCCCAAGACAATTAGAAGCCCAAATAAGAAAGAAGACCCATGTCTTTGGTCTTCAATTACATTTTTTTGCGCGGAGTGCCCTTCGTTTGGGGTGGTCTTTAAATTTTGCCCCTCATATTTGAAATCTTTAAAATTTCTCGCCTAACACCCATAGGTTCCAGGTTCGAACCCACGCGCGAGGATTAAAAATTTTAAAAAAAAATTCGCAAGGCAAGTTTAAATTTATTATGCGACTTAAGATACTTTTGTTAAGGAATTACCAAAGTTATGCGGACCCGTGCATACTTATGCCTTGTAAGGCGACTTGGCATAAGTATGCCGGTCGCATAACTTTGATAATTCCTTCACAAAGTTATCGGTCCCAGCATAAAAGTTTGCCCATTAAAAGTATGCCCCCACCGCATAACTTTGTGAAGGAATTATCAAAGTTATGCGGACCGATACTTATGCCTTATGGCGACTTTCACAGATAAGTATGCGGTCCGCATAACTTTGATAATTCCTTCACAAAGTTATGCGGGTCCGTATAAAAGTTTGCCCATTAAAAGTATGCTCCCACCCCGCATAACTTTGTGAAGGAATTATCAAAGTTATCTCTTGGGACCCGCATACTTATGCCAAGTCCGCCCATAAGGCATGAGTATGCCGGTCCCGGCATAAAATGTGTAATTCCTTAACAAGTGTATCTTTGTTAGCGGCATAGCGAAATTTAAAGCGCCTTGCGAATTTTTTTTAAAATTTTCGCGCGCGTGGGTTCGAACCCTCGGAACTCATGGGTGTTAGCCGAAGGGCAAAATTTAAACATTTCAAATATGAAGGGCAAAATTTAAAGACCACCCCAAAAGAAGGGCAATTCTGCGAATTGCCCCTTCAATTAAGAGGCCCTAAGTTAATGGTACTTTAGTATTCTTGCTCAGATATGAACCCTAGTATAAATAAGCTATTAAGTCTTATTTTGGAAGATAGATTATGTTGGATTATGAGTGTAGATTAATTACTCTTTTGAGAGTTGGGGATTGTCCCATCCCTCCTTTTGAACCTCTCTTGAATTACTACGAGTAGATAATTAATGTATGAGTTCATATCTCTTCTCCCCTTGGATTATATTTCTTATTTGAATGCTAATATAATTAGTTCGTAGAATCTCTTCATTGTTTCTTTGGGTTAATTGATTGCATTTCAATTCTAGATTTATCCTTTCTTTCTTCTTATCCTAGATTCGAGATTATTGGTTGCATTTTTATATGTCTCGGTAATTAATTACTTAGGTGTGTATTTATCCCAACAATTATCTTAATCTTTCTATCCTTTTTATTGCTTTCCATAATTGTTCTTGATGTTCATGTGGAAGAATCCATCTTCAATTTCTTTGGATTCCCGAGCCCGTTTCACATCAGTTTATACGAATGAAGGTTAGTTTTTTAATGATTAATTTGTTAAGTCAAAAGGGTGTAACAATTCGACCTTTACTTTCGCATAATTGTGATTAGAATAGTATTTTGAATCTTGAAATAATTTTGTCAACAATTGGATGTGGCGGCATGGTCAGATTTGAAGCCCGAGGAATCTAGGGTGTTTCAACTCTCATGGAAATCAATTTGAGTGCTGCTGAAAAAATAGATATTGGTGCGACTGATGCAACGACGCAAATGCAGGCAGTCGACCACAAATGTCAATGGGACTGCGTTGGTCGGGGACTACAAATGTGGAGTCTGGAACTTAAATGACCCAAAAAAAAATAAAAATGAACCAAAATATTTCAAGAAAAAAAAGTGATACGAAAATACCTTTAACGCAGCTTTTTTATGCATTATATAAAAGTGAGTTACGTCCCCCGTTAAAATCCGTTACCCGAATTTTCTTTTAAAAAAAAAAAAAACTAAATTACATAACACACTATTTTAGTGCGCTATGTAACCAAATTGGCCCTGTCATCTATAGTTAGTGTATCCATTCATTACTATGCAAAAGTTTCCTCTTGTTCATTGACTTGGTGCTCCCTTTTCTTAGTTAGTGTTTGTTTAGCTAACTCTAAAAATAATCGAGCCTATGATCTTTTTATCACTGACAAAAGTAAACAATTTTCTATTATAATTGAGGGTTAATTATTTAAATACTCATGCAATAAAAATTAATTCGAGATACACCCCTTATATTTAAAAAATCGAACATTTACACCATTTATACTATGAGAATCATGCACATACACTCTCTATGGGGTATAGTCGTAACTAAATGTATTTATTAAAAGATAAATTAAGATTATAAATAACACAAATTACTTAATAAAATATACCAACTATTGTTATTAACTTTCTCGCACATTAAGCAACAAGTTATTTTAGTTATATTGAGTTATAATATTTTATTATATAAGAATTTCTCATCTTTAGTTTATTTATTCTTCCGCTTTAAAACTATTTAAAAATTATTTATAGTTATATTGAGTTATAATATTTTATTATATAAGAATTCCTCATCTTTAGTTTATTTATTCTTCCGCTTTAAAACTATTTAAAAATTATTTATTCCGATAAATTGTCATTTGCGTAATATTTCTTAAGAAATTAAGTTTTTTGTTTGAAAATTAGGAATACATCACTATAATTAAGATTTTTTAGTTTTTTTTTTTTTTTTGCCAAATACGTTAAAATTCTAGTTATCTTTCTATTAAATACTCATGTAATAAGAATTAATTCGAGATACACCCTTGTATTTTAAAATCAAAGGTAGGATTTTCACAGTATAAGTGGTGTAAATGTTCGATTTTAAAATACAAGGTATGTACTTCGAATTAATTCTTATTTACATTAGTATTTAGTGTAATTAATCGTCACTTATAATCAAATTATTAATTTTTATCGGTAAATAGATCTTAGACTTAGATTGTTTTTAGAATTAGCTAAACGAACATTAATTAAGAAAAAAAACCAACCAGCCAATGAACAAGAGGATAAATAATTTGTTAAAAGATAATTATTAAAAAGTAAGAGAATAAATACTTTCTATAAAAATAAATGTTTTTCATAAATATCAAGAGATAAGAGAATACATACTTTGGTAACTTGTTAAAAGATTCTTATAGTATTAGAAGATAAATTAATACTCCCTCCGTTCACTTTTACTTGTTAACTTTACACATTCCTTAAGAAATAATAAATGAAATGCATAGTTTATCACGATATTCATTTAATTGATGTAAATTTTTAATGGACTTGAAAATGATTTAAAATGAGTAATTACTACTATGGGTAAAATAGGGGAAAAAATTATCTTCTCTTAATATGCTAAAAGTGACAAGTAAAAGTGAAAATGTAATTTTAGAATACTGGACAAGTAAAAGTGAACGGAGGAGTATTATAAATATTTTAAAAGATGAAAACTTTTGCATAGTTTTTTAAATGGATACACAGTTGGATGTTGGATTAGTTAAGTAAATTCATAGCCTGCATAGCACACTAAAATAGTGCGTTATGTAATTTAGCTTTTTTTTTTTTTAAAAAAAAAGAAAATTCGAGTAACAGATTTTAACAGGGGACGTTAACTTACTTTTATATAACGCATAAAAAAGCTGCGTTAAAGATACTTTCGTACCACTTTTTTCTTGGAGTATTTTGGTTCATCTCTTTTTTTTTTTTTTTTTTTTGGATCATTTAGGTTCTGGACTCGCAAATGTGAAGGGTTGTCCACATTTGGGATGCCGCAAATGCGATGCTTGGCCCACAAATGCTATGATGGCACGACCCACTAAGTTCTGAAATGGCGATTTTTTTTTTTTTTTGGTAATTACACGGGCACGTGATATAAATAGAAACAGTGATGCTACGTCATTTTTGACAATTTTGGAAAAGTGTAAGCTTGTGGAAGATGTAATGAACTGATATTTGACCCAAATTATTGAGATAAATTTTTAATATTACCTATTGATCATTATACTTAAATCTGGTGGAAATTTAACCATAATTCATGATATTTGAAATGACAAGATTAAGGGGCTTTGACCGAACTTTCTTATATGGTAAAATTGGAATTTGATCATGCATTTGGAGTCTAAGTGAGAAAATAATCATAGATTTGAACTCACAAGATTATAGGTAATCCGTTCATGTGATTTGTTTTAGGATTTGTCCAGATTAATCAAGGATTAACTTAAACTTTTTTAGAATTATATATGAAAATGGATCACCTAGCCTAACTTGACGTGTTATTGAATATTTTGGATAGAATTATCAAATATTTGAACTCACAAGCTTATGGTAATTCGTTGATGTTATATCTTACTTATTTAACAGAAGGAAATTATAGCAAACCTATGTTTTCCATGCCTTAGATATTGTTCTTGTGATTTAGCTCTCATTCCCCTATATCTTCACTCATTTAAGTCTTTAAGTAAGAACTATGAGTTGTACATGCATCATTAGCTATCTTTCAAGACTTTTATAATTAAATTATCTCAACTTTCAGAATAATACATGTTATGTGCAGTGCAATGATATCTTTCAGTTCAGATTCAACTACTGACATGTTTACATTCATCCTCAGACAAGAGAGGGTCAGCTGACCTACCCTAACTTGAGTGCCATGAGGGCTAGAGTTAACTATCCCACACTCGTATGAGCTATTGCATGTGAGCGGACAGGCTAAAACCGCAACATGAAAATATATGTTTTATAAGAAAATCATTTACTTTGAGAGTTATTTCAGCATTCATGTGTATGTCAAATACTTAGTTTACAATTAATTCAGCTAAAATCTATTTACAATTTATCAATACGCAATCTTCGGTTATCAGATTAGGATGGTCATGACTCGTGAGGTTCTATAAGAAATGCTTAACATAGTAAAGCAATGAAAACACGTCTCCAACGCCCCCATACTTGGACCAAAAAAAAAAAAAAAAAAAAAAAAAAAAAAACTAAAAAAGCAGCTCCCTACAACCCACTGGCCCCACTTCTACTCATTTGCCTAAATATCTCCAATTTCACCCCGCCCCCCCCGCCCTCCCGCATTCTTTTCCTTGTTTAATCTCACCCCAACAAAAGAAAAAGAAAATCCAACAAATCAAACCCTCGTGATCTCATCATTTTGTGCACGAAGCAATAAAAAATCAAAGAAGAAACACAAAAGCTAGGGTTCCCAAATTCCCCCCTTATTTCTCCTGATTTTCAGTTTCCCCCTTCTTCTTTTTTTTTTTTCCCCTGAAAATATCTTTTAATTTTCCCGGAAAATATTTCACCTCCTTTTTATCAGCTCCTAATTACAGGTTCCCTAATTTTACTCTCTAATTTGTTCTTATCTTCTAAGTAATCAATTACTGTAATTTTTCTAATTTTGACTTAATTTCTTTTTACAGGATTTCGTATTTGAGGGAAAAGAGAAGATAGCAAGGAGGGATTTCAGGATATTTTGCACATAATTAGTTGCCCTTTATGGGGTTTTGGTTCCTTAAATTTTTTCATTTTTCTTAATATTTTCCATTTTCAATTTATGGGTTATTCTTGATTTACAGACCCCACTCGGCGGATTACACTGGGTATGTTGTTGTTGGTTTATTATTGATTTAGAGGAGTTTTATTGGATGTGTGTTAGTCTATGGATTCTAAAAATACGACCCCATCGACCAGTATGGTCAAATGTTGTGATTGTGAGTGTAATTGTAGTTCCTTTTCGGGGATTTGGATACGTACTGTGAAGCGAAAATTAGATGAATATGATGAGACTGAGAAGAAATTCGTGATCCCGGGTTTGATTTTACCTCAGCAAACGGCTCGTATAGACATGGAAAACGAGTGTATTGCGTTAAGGGAAATGGTTTGTAGCCAACAGGAGACGATTCAAGAATTGAGTGCTGAGTTGGAGGAAGAGAGGAATGCGGCTTCGTCGGCTGCGAATGAAGCGATGTCGATGATTTTGAGGTTGCAAAGGGAAAAAGCCGAGTCCCAAATGGAATTCAGGCAGTTTAAGATGTTTACGGAGGAGAAAATGGCTCATGATCAACAAGAGATGATGGCGTTGGAGGATTTGTTGTATAAGAGGGAGCAAGTGATTCAGTCGTTGAGTTGCGAGGTGCAAATGTATAAGCATAGAATGTTGAGTTACGGGCTATTGGAGTCTGAGGTTGAGGATGATGGTGAGAAAGAGAAGGGGGGTCGTTTTAGCCGGAACAATAGTGTGGGTCAGAGTTTCGACGATGGGCGTTTTGAAATTCCTTTGTATGATTACCCTCCTTTGAAATGCACTATAAATGAGAACCAAGTGTACAATGAGGTTGTGGATGTTGAGAAATATGCATTTGGAGAGGAACAACGATCATGTGAACAATTGCAAGATCTGGAGAAGAGGATTAATCAATTGGAAACATCACCAAGGAGTCAGACTGATGGGGAAGTGCTTAACAACAATGTCCTTGAAAAAGCAATAGTTGTAACAAATAAAGAAATGAGCTCAGATTTCATCTCAAGTTCTCCGAAGTTTGGTGGAAGTGTTAGAAAAGCAGAAAATTCGCAAACAGAGGAGTATCCGAACTTGAGGAAGAAGGACGAGTCATCGGAAGTTGGTGATGAAATGAGTGACAGGGTTTATACAATTGACTCTATTCATCAGGGTAACTCAGAGACCAAGGCTTCCGTCCATACCCCAAAAGATTCGCTAAATCATACAGATTTTGGAGATCCTGAGGTCACGAAGCTTTACCTTAGGCTGCAGGCACTTGAGGCTGATCGGGAATCAATGAGGCAGGCTATCATTTCTATGCGGACTGATAAAGCACAGCTGATATTGCTTAAAGAAATTGCTCAACAGCTTTGCAAAGAAGTGTCTCCAGCAAGGACAACATCTGTGAGGAAGACATCTCTATTCACGAGCTTTTCATTCATGTCAATATTCAAGGTATGCTTTTACCTGTGATTCTATATTTTTTGTGCTCAACAAATTCATTTTCACATATCTAAGTGTGTGGTGCATATGATCTTTGTCCTATGTTAAAAGCACCGTCCTAGGTCATTGCAACTGTTATATCATGATACAGCTGTTACTGTATTTTATGGAATGAACACTGTGATTTCTTTTGTTAAGTTGAAAGGAGGCCATATCACTGATTACATCAGCAGTTACAATTTGAACTATTATAGTTGGAAGTATATAATTGTCATACTGTGTAAAAAATATCATCAAGGCTGCATATCTTTAATGAGGATGATATCAGTTATGATGATTTCCTGTCAAGGTCAGAATAGGAAGAATATTGATTAGATCCTAGAGAATTTCTGGATCTTCCATTTTCCTGTATGCTGAGCCACTTTATATTACAAACATCACCTCTTCTTGTTTATCTTCCTTGATTTCCATTTCTTTGAATCAATACATCTCAGCTAGTTTGGTTACAATCCCACGGGAATGGCGATTTTGACCAGAAGTCATTTTACGTCTCTTCAAATCAGTTTTACCAATTTTGTTTCTCTATTTCTTACATGATAACAAAAAAAGCAATGCCAAAATATTTTCCCTGTATTATGATGTTAAGTATTTGTTATATATAATAGCCTAATTTACTTATATGACATGGGGCTCCCGGGCGAGGAATGCTGATCGATGAGTACAGTTTTGGTGTTTGTCATACTTTTTTTTCATGCATATTTTCATGATTCTTCCACTCCTGTACTTCAATCAAGTGCAGTAATCTTTTTCCGCTTTACTGATGCTCTAACTTTTCTCTGTGAGTACCAGTCTTGCAATTTGTTTGTTTCCTACTGATTGAGGCTTTGGAAGAATGCAAAAGCAAACTCTTACAAATTTCAGTTATTAACTTATTCTGCGGTTTTTGTGTGTAATAGGATGAGCCTTTCTAGAAATAGAATACAACTATTTGGCCTCTATCCCAAGCTAGTTGAAATCGGCTATATGGATCCTTACTATCACCGTATTCAATATTGTGAGTATTTATCATAAATAGACTAGTTTTATGATGCTTTCAACCTACAGCTACGCTCATCCTTTATCCACGCTTGGGGCCAAAAATGTGAGCAAACTCACACAGCATTCAGTTTTTCAGAAATAGAATGATGAGGTTAATATTTTTCTGGTTCATGAGCTGTGGGAAAATCTAGAGTTGGGTTGATAATATCCCTTGCATTACCTCCATATGGCGTGAGCCGTTGAATATTTTGGCTTCATTGGGTTGGCTAGAATTGGTGTGGCTCATAGGTGGTCTATTTAGAACAGTTTAGTCTATATGTCTGAATAAAATATTTAACTTTTTTTGAATCATAAAATATATTGACTTGTAGAGCTTAAATAATTCTGAATTACAATGGTTCCTAATAAAATATTGACCTCTAGAGCTTATGTTTAAGTAAGATATTGAGCCTATCCAAGAATAGGAAGAGCTTAATGTGAACATGAATTTTGGGAGGAACCACATACCGAGTTGTATGAAATCTGCTATTGGGATTACTTTTGACCTCAATTTGAGATCACTGAGATATTGATGCCTTATTACAGGCTTCTCTTCGTTGATATACCTAATTGGTTGATCTCTTACAAGTCTCAAAAAAAAAAAAAAAAAAAAATACCTAATTGGTTGATCCATTTTGTCTTGTATGTTTGACTCACAGCTCCCTTCACTGGTTATTTTGGATGGTATTCTGACTGAAATACTGATTTCTAAGGAGAGTAAAGATTTTGGATCAGAAGATTATAGCTGGTGTATAACTTTTGTATTCTATTTTTTATTTCCCTGAACTTTGTTTATGCTGATCCTTCTTCCTTTTCTTTCTGTGTGGGGATGGTAAGGCAGCTTAGAGAACCTTTTTGCTTTTCGATATTAAAATTTTCCCAACCTTGCTCCCCACGCTTTAATTCCCACATAATTTCTTTTGGCTCTCCCATGTCATGTTTTCTGGTATATAAGTGCTGATATATTGTCTCTTTTTTCCTGGTCAGTGGATAATATCCTTTGTCTTGTGGAGAAGGAAAGCACGTCGACCCAAGTAAGTTTTGATCATTAGAAAGCTATTACAATTTTATTTAGTTGCTTATATTAGAGGGGGGAATCTGTTATTATTTTGCCTGCTCAAGCCAGTTGAGATAATTGGCACTGAAATAATCATTATACTTGTTTAGGTACTTGTTTGGTTTGACAGCCAACAGAGCAGGCTTGCTAATGCTTTTAGACAAGGGACCTCGTGTTGGGCAATGGAGATGTCTTTCAAGTACGCAGGTGTGAAACCAATCCTCATTGGTCCACATCTCTTGTGCTCATCGGCATGAATACAGAATGGATTTTAGTCAGATTAGTTGCTTTCGGATTTTCAGTTCATTTTTTCTCGCGCTATATGCCTTGCTGCTGCAAATTTGGGTGCTGGATTACTTTGTGTGGTGTTCTTTTAACTTGATTGTTGGAATTGAATACATCTTGATGAAAGAGTCAGCAAAATTGTAGTTGTTCCTTAGCCATATAGAACTTGGATCTTATGGCTTGTTGGAATTTCACTTTAGGTTAGTTTACTTCTGTATATTGTAGATTTGTGAATAATTTTTTTTGGGGGGTCTCAATAATAATTGAGTGCTTTGTTTGGGCTTGAAATGTAGTTGATTGATTGAATGGAATGAGTGCAATTTTTGCATTTGTCTTTAAGTACTTTTTCTTTTATGCCTTAACTTGCTCAAGATAGTTTCTAGAATTTATTTATGCGAGGTGTTCCCACAGGTATGCTATTTAATATTTGTCCTCGTTTTACAAAGTTTTGCCAAAATAGACTCTTTTTGTTTTATAGTATACACAATAATTGACTTTTTGCCTTTCCATTCTCCTGCCTTTTTTTCAACTCTTCTTTTTCTGCAACTCTTTGCAATAACCTTAGATTCTTACTTCGTTGCCCCTCTGTTTTACTGTTTATTTAAGTATACAAAGTTAGAAAACGATCTTATTTTATTACAGTTTTCTTTTGTTAATAGATGCATAATATTAGTAACTAAGTAACGTCATTACAGATAGAGGTGCATTTTAGCGCGAATAAGTTGCGCAGTGGGTCCATAACGTTACATGGTAGTTTGAGATATTCCTAGAGGTACTGGAATTTGATCTATTTAGTTCTAGCTACATAGAACAAAAGGGGTGGGTGGGGTACATAGATTGGTAATATTATCAAAATGTTTTCACTTTATTCCTTCTTTTGCAAGCAAATCTGCAACTTGTTTAGTTTTCTGGAACGTGTGCCTAACGAACTTGCAGGTTCCTCAGTTGCTTCATTAAGAATCTGCCATCATTTGCAATAGAGTTATAAGTAGGTGAAGATTGCAGTAATAAGTCTATGGCTTCAGTTGGGTCTGGTTCTATTTCCAATGAAAATAAACAATGCACGTTAGCAGTCTTAATGCAGGTATATATTGCTACTCCCTCTGTCTCAATTTACATGATACTCTTTCCTTTTTAGTCAGTCCCAAAAGGAATGGCATCTTTCTATATTTAGTAACAATTCAACTTTATATTCACTCCCTCTAGTCCAAAAAATTGAGGATTTAGCCTCTAAAAGTTGGTTCAAAATAATTGAGGTTTTAGTCTATCAAGAAGGTATTTTATTCTTTTCCAAATTTTCCCTAGACACATATGAACAAATTTAGTGTTTGTTGTAGTTTCAAAGTCCCTCTTAATTAAGGGTATTTTAGTCAATACACCTCTTAATTTTTAGGAGTAAGTGAATTCTTTAATCCACGTGTCCTAGTCTAAAACCTCAACTTTTTTGGACCGGAGGAAGTATCTCTTTACCTTAATGAAATGATTTCTAGTCACATAAATTTTTATTATTTGTTTTAGATCACAAGATTCAAAAGTTTTTATTTAATTCTTAAATGTCGTGCCAAGTCAAACACCGTACAAAATGGGACGGAGGGAGTAATAATCATGCATGTGTGTGGTTAGTTGCAGGTAGACTGCCCTGAAAGCCAATAACCCAATCATTTTTTGCGTTTGTTGCATCATTTATATTCAATTTATAGTAACTAGCTCTAGGAGTAGTCTTACTAATCAAAAGGTTAATCCGTTTCTCCTCAGAAAATTCATTACCAGTGAGCAAATTAAATTCAAGAGTTCTGGAAATTGTTGTGTTTATGGAGATTTTGTTTCGTAAATTGTTATGGTGATTGTTCCAGATACAAAAAGGAAAGATTATGCCAGTTATAATGAGATGTGGAGTGCTCCGAAGCATATCAAGCCATTGAGGTTGGCTTTGATTTACAATTTTGTCTTAAAGTGTCTCACAGTGTCACAGTCCAAGAAAATATGCTCAATGGTTTTATTGCCTTTTTTTTTTTAAAAAAAAAAAAAATGGTTTTATAAGTAGAGCATATAGGCAATGTCGATGCCAATAGAATTTAGGTAAAAACGTGTAAGAAGCCTATTGTGATAGCAAAGTCGCATAAAAAATTGGGTAAAGTGTACTAACTGGCCCCATTAGACAAACTATTTACCCGAAATTGTCCCCTATTAACTAATTACCCGAGATATCTACAAGCTCAAAATATTTACCTGAAATATCCGCAAGTCCTTTTCTGCCAGCTATTTTGTCCTTTTGTACCAACTTATTTGTCCTTTTGCGTGCAGCTATTTTGTCCTTGTTCTTTTTCCTTTTGTTCCATTTTCCTCTTAATTTATTTCTCCTTTTTTGATTAGTTTATCTTTTTTTTTTTTGTTCCTTTCTCTAGTTTTGTCTTTTCTCCTTTCTTTTAAGGATAAATATAAAATACAAAAGATAAAAATATTAGCTAACTATTTTTAGACTAATAAAAATATATGAAAGCTCTTTATAAAAAATTATGAAAATTAAATAATTAGCTACAATAAGAAGTAATTAAGAAAATACTAAAGTCACTAGCCTAGTTTAATATAAAATATGCTTTTATGAATTTGTTCTATTTTGCAAATAAACACTACCCAATCCTCTACGATATCCACGTGGTATATCATATATTGACAGAGTATCATGAAGGAGTGACACTTCAAGAAAAACACTTAGTCCTCTATGACAACCCATTATTATATATCATATACTAACAGGATATTATAGAAGATTGGTTTAATATATTGATATATACTAGGTTGATATTATTGAGGGCTAAGCTCTTTTTTGAAGGGCAATTAATCTTCTATGATAGCCTGTCAGTATATGATATATACCAGGTTGGTATCATAGAGGATTGAGCTCTTTTTTGAAGGAATGAACAAGTCCTCTATGATATCCTGTCAATATATAATATAAACCATGTGAGTATCATTGATGACTGAGGAGTGTTTTTTTTTTTTTTTTTTTAAGGAATGAACAAGTCATTTATGATACCATGTCAGTATATGATATATACCATGTGGGCGTCATCGGGAACTGAGTAAGGAATAAATCTTTCATCTATGATACCTTGTCAGTATATAATATATACCAGGTTGGTATCATAGAGGATTAAGTGTTTTTCTTGAAGGAATGAACCGATCTTCTATGATACTCTATCAGTATATGCTATATATCATGTGGGTATCATAGAGGATTCTAGTATGTTTTTTAAGGAATGAATCAGTATTCTATAATATCCTGTCAGTATATGATATACCATGTGATATCATAAAGGATTGAGTTGTATTTTTATTGAAGAAATGAAGTAGCCCTATATGATACCCTCTCAGTATATGAAATATATGTGGGTATTCTAGATGACAAAGGAGTGTTTTCTTTTGAAGGATTTGTATATGACATATAATATGTGAGCATGAGTAATTATTTTAATAATTGAATCTGTCATCTATGATTCCATGTCAGTATATGTTTCAAAATAAATGAGCCAAAAGGAGTATATAATTAGATTATGAAAAAAAAAAAAAAACCGGAAAAGGGTCAAATTTGCCCCGGTACTCTAAAAAATAAGTTATATATACCTTTCATTATCTTTTTTTTTAATATATTTGCCCTTGTCATCCATCTTTATAACCATATTTATCCCTCTTCCATTAAGTCTCATGTCCGCACCTAAATTTTCCTACGTGATGCCTACGTGTCATTTCTTTTACAATTAAATCTGATTAAAAGAATTTAACCTGCAGCCCGATCCACTAAGTTCTGGAAATTTGGTCTTCATCTTCTTCCTTCAGCAGTTAGCAGCTGAAATCTTCTTGTTCCAGTTACGTCTAGTACCACACAGTGAAGAACATAACCTTTATTCCTAAATTGCTCCATCGAATTAACGATTTTTTCCACTTTTTGAATTTCACCGATTGTTAGTGAAGGACATTGGCATAGTGATTTTTATCTTTTTCCGGTCGGCGGGGTAAAAAGGGTTTTTTAGAACTGCACCATGGAGAGTAAGTGGTGCAGTCCAATAGCTCAGCTAGGTAAGTTTAGAAAAGTGAAAATTATGAGATATCTAAGGAATTTTCGTCCTTCCATGGCTATAGATGTTTAATTTTTGTTAATTTTAATTTCTCTGGTTTTGTGATTGTGGTAGCTCACATAGCTGAAGGAAGAAGATTAA
This sequence comes from Lycium ferocissimum, assembly GCF_029784015.1. NCBI lineage: Eukaryota > Viridiplantae > Streptophyta > Magnoliopsida > Solanales > Solanaceae > Lycium > Lycium ferocissimum. The sequence continues at coordinate 67,201,877 of NC_081348.1, read as the reverse complement.
GATCAAATTTCCAGAATTTAGTGGGTCGGGCGGACGGGTTAAATTCTTTTAAATGGATGATCAGATTTAATTGAAAAAAAAAATGACATGTAGGCTTCACATGGGAAAATTTAGAAGGGGACATGAAACTTAACAGAAGAGGGATAAATATGACCCCGAGTTGGATGGCAAGGAAAAATATATTAAAAAAGTATAATGAAGGGTAAATATAATTTATTTTTTAGAGTACAAGGGCAGATCTAACCCTTTTCCAAAAATAATTTGAAAAAAATGAAATTAGAAAAAAAAAAGTGAATGAAAATAACCAGAAACTAAAAAATACAAACGAAGAAAAAGAGCAAAACCAAAAAGATGGAATGAAATTAGATTATGGAGTACACACACACACAAAAAAAAAAAAAAAAAAAACTAAAAAAGGAACAAGAAATAAAGAAATCGAAAAAGAAAGAAAGAAAAAAAAAACGAAAAGAAAGGAGCTAGAACTAAATATGGAATGTAGGGATCTAGTAGCTCAGTTGGTTGGCTACCTGAACTTTCACCTTATTGGTGAGGGTTTGAATCCTCACATTGTAATCCCACCCCTAATTCCCCTTCCCCTATGTAATAAAATTTTTTTTTTAAAAAAAATTAAATATGAAATCAAATTATGGTGAAAAAAAAAGAAAATAAAAAATAATATGCTTTGGGAAAAAATAAATGAAAAAAAAAGGAAAAAAATATACAAAAAACGAGAAAAAAGAAAAGGAGAAAAGAAGATAAGAAGTAGAGAAATAAAAAAGAAAAGAAGAAAAAAGAGATAATTACCTACGAAGCTTCAACGGGTAGAAAGGGTAATTAGTTTTGGGGGTAGGAAAGTAAAAGAGTAGGGCTGTGTAATTAGTTTGTGTTCAGTAGGTATCTTTGTTCTTTTCACCGTTGGAACACTTAGTCCCCAAATCCAATTGAAATTTCTATATTTTCTTTTTAAATTTTTTTATTACATAGGGGGTAGGGGAAGGGGAAATGGGAAAGGGGATTACAATGTGGGGATTTGAACTCTCACCAACAAGGCTAAAGTTCAGGTAGCCAACCAACTGAGCTACTAAGATCCCTACAAATTTCTATTTTCTATTATATCATTTTGGAGGTAACGATGGACAGAGCTGGCCCTAAAGCAATTGTTGTTAGTTAAAGCCCAAATAGGCTTGTCAAGTTTGATGTTATGTTGATGAATGTTGATACTCTTGATAATATTGACTATATATATGAAAAGGGAGTGAAAGGAATTGAGTGTAGGTTCCACTTTTCATTATGAAAAATCCATCGACAGCTCCTTACGGTCGTCAAGATTTTTCACTTGAACATCTCAACTAAACCTTATTTCATTTAGACACCTGAGGTAGGGCCCGATCGTGCCATTTAGACACTTTCCACCAATATATAGACTTAAGATCATGATATATTTTTGTTGCTCAGGGGTGGATAGAACAACGGGAACAATGAGCTTCTCTCAATATTTGGTGGCGTAAACACCATCGGGAACACATAATCGCCTACACGGAGAACTCCGTCTCTGCAATCTCAAATGATGACTCCTCCTTCGAGGAGTGTATCTACGTAATGCATTAGTATGGGATCTTCGTATTGTCGTTCTTTCACTTCCACTACTAGCGACGAAGCTGGCCGAATTACGAATGGTAGTTCCCCTGCTACCGAGTCCCACTACTCGAACTCTTAGGCTAGCTAACTCCTGGAGCTCACGAGTCATTTCTCTTTTCTCACAGTTGTACATCACACGGACTTCCCATAGATCTCGGCTAAGAGCATCGACCACAACATTCGCCTTTCCGGGGGTGATATAGAATATCAACATCATAATCTTTTAACAATTCCAACCATCGTCGTTGCCGCAAATTCAACTCTTTCGCGAAGATATGAAGGATCTTATGGTCGTGTAAATATCCACGTGGGCACCATATAAATAATGTCTCCACGTCTTTAGTGCATGAATCACTGTGACCAATTCAAGATCATGGGTTGGATAATTCTTTTCATGTTTAGTAATTGCCTTGAAGCATACGCAATCACCTTACCGTGTTGCATCAATAAACGGCCCTGGCACGCAAGCGTCGCGATAAACAACATAACCTTCTAATCATGGAAGTGTCCGGACTGGTGCAGAAGTCAACCTATCTTTTCGTTCTTGGAAACTACGTTCACAAGCATCCGTCCATTATTTGTCGCCAGAGGTTCGGCGGGCCCGAGCAGACAAGTTTTTGCATATCCAGCCGGGCAGTATGAGTGTTCCGGAGTAGAGTGTATACTTTGATTCATTGGCTAGATATGCCCCAGCTATGGTGGCTGAGATGGAGGATCGAGTTCATCATTTTGTGACTGGTCTAGGGCCACATTTGATTGATGAGTGTACGATAGCTGCGTTACAGCCGGGTATGGATATTTCCCGTATACAGGCATACGCACAGAATTTGGTAGATCGTAAGCGTCAGCGGAGGACAGAGCGTGAGCGTGACCGGGGCCATGGCAAGAGGGCTAGATTTTTAGATATTGCTGGTGAGTTTAGAGGAGGACAGAGACAGCAATATTCTCGGTATCCATTCCATTCAGCAGTAAGTGCACCTCCGCGGTTTTCAGGCTAGAGGTTTGATCGGTCTTCTTATTCCGGAGCGGGTCAGAGTTCCAGAGCTTTGGGTTCTTAGTACAAACCGGAGTCAGGCTAGGTGAGACCACCTTTGCTGCGATATACCCAATGTGGTAGATTACACGCTGGACAGTGTTGATTGGGATAAGATACTTGTTATGTTTGTGGCCAGCCAGGCCATATGATGAGGGAGTGTCCGTCAAGGAGGGTGTAGGTATTGTTCAGCCTACGGGGGTCCGTGGTGGTTCTTCGTTTGTCGCCCTTCGGGGAAAAGGTTCTCGGACTCCGGCGGGACGTGGTAGAGGAAGGGGTGGAGCGTCTAGTTCGACGGTCCTCGAACCGCGTCTGTCGTTGGGCCGGTAGACCAGATCGTGAGTCGTCTCCTGATGTTGTTACAGGTATATTATCAGTTTCCTCCTATGATGTATAGGCACTGATTGACCCAGGTTCCACCTTATCATATATTACTCCATTTGTTGCTGTCAAGTTTGGGATAAAGCCTGAATCGATTAAACCTTTTTGAGGTGTCTATGCCAGTTGATGACCCAGTCATAGCTAGGTGCATATATCGAGGTTATGTAGTCATAGTTTGCACTCGTCACACCATAGCAGATTTGATTGAGTTAGATATGATAGATTTTGATGTTATTATGGGTATGGATTGGTTGGCTTCTTGCTATGCTAATGTTGATTGTAGAATCAAAGTGGTTGGGTTCCAGTTTCCCGATGAGCCAATTTTAGAGTGGAAGGGTAATCTTTGCTTCGCCAAGGGGTAGGTTTATTTCCTATCTTAAGGCTAGTAAGATGATCAGAAAAGGGTATATCTATCACATGGTTCAGGTTCAGAATATGCAAGCAGAGTCACTAACTCTTCAGTGTGTTCCTGTGGTTAATGAATTCTCAGAGGTGTTTCCAGATGAGCTTCTAGGCATTTCGCCGGAGCGGGAGATTGATTTTACTATTGATCTGTTACCAGATACTCAGCCAATATCCATTCCTTATTATAGAATGGCACCTGCAGAATTGAGGGAGCAATTAAGGGATCTACTTGAGAAGGGCTTCATTAGACCCAGTACATCACTGTGGGGAGTGCCGGTTTTATTTGTAAGAAAGAAGGATGGCTCTTTGCAAATATGTATTGATTACAGGCAATTGAATATAGTGACTATAAAGAATAAGAATCCGCTTCGGAGGATTGATGATTTATTTGATCAACTGCAGGGTGCCAAATATTTTTCAAAGATAGAATTGAGATCAGGGTATTATCAGGTTAGGGTGAAGGAGGAAGACATTCCAAAGACGACATTCAGGACTAGATATGGGCACTATGAGTTTCGTGTTATGTCCTTTGGGCTAACTAATGCTCCAGCTGTATTCATGGATTTGATGAATCGTGTATTTAGACCCTTTCTAGATCTGTTCATGATTGTGTTTATAGATGATATTTTGGTTTATTCATCTTCAGAGGCTGAGCATGCAGATTATCTACGTGCAGTGCTTAGAGTTCTTTGAGATAGAGAGTTATATGCGAAGTTTTCTAAGTGTGAGTTCTGGTTGAACTCTGTGGCTTTCTTTGGCCACATTATTTCAGATGAAGGCATTAGGGTAGATACTCAAAAGATTGAGGTTGTGAGGAATTTTCCAAATCCCTCGACACCGACAAAGATACGTAGTGTCTTGGGTTTGGCAGGATATTATAGGAGGTTCGTAGAGGGATTTTCTTCTCTTTCAGCCCCGTTAACTAAGCAGACTCAAAAATCAACTAAGTTCTAGTGGACGGATACATGTGAGCGGAGTTTTCAGATATTGAAGGACAAGTTGACCTCAGCACCCATCTTGACTCTTCAGAGGGAACACATGGCTATGTGATGTATTGTGATGCTTCAGGTATTGGGTTGGGATGTGTATTGATGCAACATGGCAAGGTTGTTGCTTATGCCTCCAGACAGCTGAAGAGGCACGAGAAGAATTATCCAACCCATGATCTTAAGTTAGCTGCAGTGATCCATGCTTTGAAAATATCGAGGCACTACTTATACAGTGTCCACGTTGATATCTATACCAACTATAAGAGCCGCTAGTACATCCTTAGGCAGAAGGACTTGAACTTACATCAAAGGCGATGGCTAGAGTTGTTAAAAGATTATGACGTTGATATTATGTACCAACCTGAAAAGGCCAATGTAGTAGCCGATGCTCTTAGTCGTAAATCCATGGGTAGCTTGTCATATTTGCAGCCAGAGAAGAGAGAGCTAGCCCGTGAAGTTTGTCAGCTAGCCAGTCTTGGAGTTCGATTGATAGACTCAGGTGATACAGGAATTACTGTTCAGGATACAACGATGTCATCTTTGGTAGCTGAGATAAAGGAGCATCAGTACGAAGATCCTCTTTTAGTCCATTATCGAGATACGACACCTCGGAAAGAAAAAACACCTTTTATGATTACAGGGATGGAGTACTCAGGTATCGAAGTAGATTATGCGTTCCTAATGTTGCAGGGCTTCGTCAGCAAGTTATGGGGGAGGCACACTATTCTTGTTATTCTATTCATCCGGGCATGATAAAAATGTACCATGATATCAAGGAAGTTTATTGGTGGGATGGTATGAAGAAAGACATAGCGGAGTTTGTCGCTCAGTGTCCAAATTTCCAGCATGTTAAGATAGAGCACCAGTAGCCCGGAGGTTTATTGCAGGCTATTGGGATTCTGACATGGAAATAGGAGGTAATTAATATGGATTTCATTATAGGTTTGTCCCGTACTCAGCGGAAGTATGATTCCATATGGTTCATAGTTGATAGGCTTACAAAGTCAGCCTATTTCCTACCTGTCAGAACTACTTATTCAGCTGAAGATTATGCGAAGCTGTACCTTAGAGAGATTGTACGACTTCATGGGGTTCCTGCAGCCATTATTTCAGATAGAGGGACGCAGTTCACAGCTAACTTTTGGAGATCTTTTCAGAACGGATTGGGGACTCAGGTGAGTCTTAGTACTACATTTCATCCTTAGACAGATGGACAAGCTGAGCGTACTATACAGACATTTGAGGATATCTTTGAGGGCTTGTGTAATTGATTTCCGAGGTAGTTGGGATGATCATTTGCCTCTTATTGAGTTTGCATCTAATAACAATTACCATTCTAATATTCAGATGGCTCATTATGAAGCTTTATCTGGATAGAGATGTAGATCACCCATATGATGGTTTGATGTTGGAGAGAGTCAGCTAGTAGGCCCAGACTTAATACAAGAAGTGGTTGACAAAGTAAAAGTGATTCAAGAAAGGTTACTAGCGGCACAGAGCCGACAGAAATCCTATGCAGATAATCGACGACGCAAGTTAGAGTTTGAGGTAGGCGATTGGGTCTTCCTGAAGATCTCGCCTATGAAGGGAGTGATGAGATTTGGCAAGAAGGGTAAATAAAACCCTTGATACATTGGGCCATATAGAATCATTCGTACAGTGGGTAAGGTAGCGTATGAGTTAGAGCTACCTTCTGATCTGGAGTCTGTACATCCAGTTTTCCATGTGTCCATGCTTCATAAGTGCATAGGAGATCCCTTGAGAGTTGTACCGGTAGATGATGTTCAGGTAACAGAGAAATTATCATACGAGGAGACCCCAGTGGCTATATTAGATAGACAACTTCGTCGATTGCGAACTAAGGATGTGGCTTCCGTTAAAGTACTCTGGAAGAATAATAATGTGGAAGAAATTACATGCGAAGCAGAAAATGATATGAAGACCAGATATTCACATTTATTCTCATCTACCGAGGAGATTGGAACTTCAGGTATGTGACATATTTATGGCTATTCTATTTTAGTCGTGTGAGGCCATGGTTGTTATTATATGTAACCCTGTGATTGACCGTGTGAGGCCATAATGTGGCATATTTTAGCATGTAGCCCTGTGTGGCATTATTTTGGCTTGATGTGTACAGGTTGGATTGATATATTTATAGAGGAGACTCTGCCAAAATTTTTACAACCCATGACTTTTATGAACATTCGAGGACGAATGTTTCTTTGGGGGGGAGGGGGGGGGGGGAGAATGTTACGCCTCTCGTTTTCGTCGTAAGAAAGTCCATGGCTTCCTCGTGGTTTATACCCTTAGGACGGAGATTTGTACCAGAGTTTTCAGGATATTAAGTGCCTCACCTCGCGTACACCGAAGTATAGGCATATGTTCCTTGCAATACGATAGGATTAGAAGTTAAACGAATCGAATCAATGCGGATCGGAACAACTGAGGACACTAGAAACCAGTCCACTTTGATGGTCAAAGGGACGGGCTGTCGACATGTTGACGTGGCTTCCTTCCACGCCGTCGACATGCCACAGCCTCTGAACTCTCAGGTGGGAGAAGGACGGTGCACGTTGACGGTCGTCGACACATCGACCAGCCGTCGACCCTGAGGCGGTGGAGCTTTATTCCACTTACTATATATATAGCCCCATATGTTTTTCCTCTTCATTTTTAACTCCCTAAATCAGATGCAAACCCTAAAATATCTCTCCCAATATTTCCCATCATATTGGAGAGGTTTTAGCAAGATCCGAGCCCGTGAACCCGAGCTAGTGAAGGAAAAGTTGTTCCTAGGGTTTTATTGAAGTTGTTAAGCTTAGGAGTTGGATGTAAAGCTTGATTTTTGGAGTTCTAGTTCCTTCAAGGTATTTATATGATTCTTATCCTTGTTATTGAGTTGATTACCAAGCGTTTTAGTATTTTAAAGCAAAGAAAGCATAGTTATGAAATCGGTAAGTTAATTGAGTTAAGTTGAGGCTAGGGGCTGTTTTGGGAGATGTTTTGGGATGGAATTGATTATATTTTAATATGTAGATATTGGTATTGTTGTTGTTAATGTTGTTGTTGATGTTTGGGTTGAATTGGAAATTGAGGGATTGTTACATTTACAAAGGAGATGCTGTCCGAATTTCGTTAAGTGATAGACTAATATAAAGGTTGGAATGTAAGCGTTCTGGACTAATAGTGGTGTTACACCTCGAAAAATTTCATGTCGTTGCCTAGTGAATAGGCTAACGCCGGATAAGGAGTATACGATGTTTCTATAAGTAAGAAAGGTTATTTAACGATTCTAATTAAGATTCCAAAGCCGTTGGAGGTAAGAGGAGAAAGTTCCTTAAGGAAGGCAAAGCGTATGTTGTGTTTTGGAAAAGTTCCGTAAAGTACCAAGCTAATATTGACTTAATAATGTCTTAAGTAAGAGTTATAACGATCCTTAGATTGGTAATGAAGTGTTAAACAAGTGTCAAGAAGGTTTCATAAGGATTGGAGATCAAACGAAACGACGTAAATCATTTCAGGAAAATGGGGTTATATGACCGCTTATACGGTCCGTATAGCACCCAACAGAGTTGTTGTTTCTCTGATGGTGAAGTACGGTCACTTATACGGACCGTATAATGTTGTATGGACCGTATAAGTGTCCGTGGAAGTCCCGACGGGCTGAGTTAAGTTCAAGTATTTAAATGTGATCCCACTTCACTAATTTCATTTCCCACACTTCTCCATCTCTCTTAAGGCTTCTAGAGAGTTCCACACACTTCTTCCACAAGAACTCAAGAGAAATTCATGATCAATTTCATCAAACTAAGAGAATTAAGTGCAAGAAACTCATTAGGGTTCATCTAAGACAAGAAATCTCATTGGAAGTGGAACTAGGGTTTTGCTCAAGTGAAGTATTTCCAATCAAAGCTCATTCCCACACTATCTAAGGTAAGTTTCATGATCATTCCATGTTGTTTAAAGTATTGAGAGGTTGAAAGATTTGGATTGTAGAAGGAGATAGAAAATGGGTCATGAATACAAGAATAGTGGCATTTTTGAGTATTAGCTTGGAATGAGTCATGATTCTTGATATGTTGTGATTATAATTATGTTATAAATGATATTAAGAACATGAGATAAACATTATATGTGAGTAAATGTGATAGTGTAATATGACCATGGTTATGGATGATTTGAAGTGAAAGTGGGAAATATGGATAATGTAGGTGAATAAAGATTATTGCTTATGATGTTGTGAACGTTATTATAGACATTTGGGAGTTGATATATGATATGGAGAAAGTTGTATAAACAAAGGAAATGCTGCCTAATTTTTTCTAGCTTTAGTCAAGTATGCTAAGCTATCGATTCTCTAATGTTAGTACAAACTCTATTGAAGGTAGAAACGAGAACATTGGAAGAGAACGTTCAAGCGATAGTGTAGCTAAACGAAAAGGTATGTAAGGCTAGTCCCTTCTTTCTAAGGCATGACTCCTATGTCATGAATCCTCCTATCTTTCCATGATTTTCCTACATATCGGAAATTATGAGTCCATGCTTACAAAGAGCTTTTCGTAAGATAAACAGAAGAGATACGTTACGAGTATGATAATGATGATAATGAATTTAAGTCTAAAGAATTCTAAAGCAAGATATGATGTCCATAAGGTTAATGATCCTAAGTACGATCCATTGATGTTGTTCATTATGTACACTCACCTTACAATATTAGTTCCTTCAAGGTGAGATATGATGAATATGATCACTCCATAATGTAATCGGGGGTCCTCGACCTTATGTCACCCCGATATGGTTATTGATTGTCCTTAAGCTCTAATGCATGTTCTATGACAAATGTGTGATGATGATAAGTTTATGATGAGTATATGATGATATGGTTCCACCGTGCCTAAATGGCCGGACATGTCACCGATAAGGCGAGCTGCTTATGATTCCACCGTGCCTGAATGGCCGGACATGTCACCGCTAATGCGGGCTGCTTATGAGTACACCGTGCCTAGAAGGCCGAACATGACCACCACTAGTAGGCGGCGTATGATGGTTACCCGGACGCTAGTTAATGATGATGATATATGTGACATGTTGAGATATGTAATATGTTTAAAATGCATTTACTCTTAAAAGCTAAGCAGGTTATATCTTCACCTTTCGTTTCATGATTTCTTTATTATGCTCATTTTATTCATGCCTTACATACTCAGTACAATGCTCGTACTGACGTCCTTTTCTTCGGTCGCTGTGCTCATGCCCACAGGTAGACAGGGAGGTAATCCTGATTCGTAGGAGCTATCAGCAGACTTTGAGAGCACTCCATTGTTCCGGAGGTGCCATTGATTTATTATTTTGTGTATATATATGTTTTAGGCACGACGGGGTCCTGTCCCGTCCAGATGTCTAGTACTCTAGTAGAGGCACGTAGATACGTATGTGTGGGTAGTATGGTCTCACGATTTCCCTCATTGTATATATACTATTTCGAAAGACGAAGGGCTTATGTATTTAAAGGTAAATATGTTTCAAAATGAAAATGGTTTTCCTATGATAAGAAGCATGAGAATAATAAATGAATGTAGGATGAGTATGATGAGTAGTAGTATGAGTGGTGCTCGGTGGTTAGCCCAGGGTACCCGTCATGGCCCCTAGTCAGGTCGTGACAAGTAGGATACTTGGTCTTGTGTGTATATTCGTCAAGCCGGGGACATAAGCATAGTTAGCTAGAGAAGTGGATAAGGTATGTTAAGGCTGTTCCTTCTATTCTTTTGGCATGATCCTTATCATATGAACTAAAGAAGCAAGCAAGCGAGTTCCAAAGACTCTCCTCCTAGGTGGTATAGGATTCATCGTATCCTTGATTTCATATGTTTCATATCTACAGCTTCCAGAGTCTTCTTTCACTAGGCCTTCATCCATTTATATATATATGTATAGCTATTTTCTCACACCGCGCCACGCTATAGTCGGCCGGGAAGGCACGTAGATCTGCACACCACCGCAGTGGGCAGATTATGAGATTACCCCGGATGCGGGATGACGTGATATATGGATCGGGCTGTACGTTCCACAGCACTAACATTTATGGATCGGGCTGTATGTTCCTCAGCACTAACAGTTATATTATATATGTATATGATCTTTTTATTAAAGAGAGCATGCATATCGTTCGTCGCAGAGGCACCTTCAGATATTGAGATTAGCTTTCATGTTTCAGATACCTTTCATGATTCTTATGTCCTTGTTGTTCTTATGCGTTACATACTCGGTACCTTATCCGTACCGACTCCTGTGCTCGGAGGATGCGTTCGTGCCCGCGAGTTCGGATAGACAGACGGGCGGTCCGGTACCGTGTAGGGCTTCCACTCAGCGGTAGTCAGTGCGCTCCACTTTGGTTCGGAGCTGCAGTTCTTTTTTGGTATGCTATTTTTGATATGTATATATAGGTATGACGGGGCCTTGTCCCGTCCTTTCTTCAGCTTTGTACTCCATTAGAGGTCTGTAGACAGTTGTATGTAGTTGACATGTGATATAGCCTTGTCGGCTCCTATTTTTGTGTACAGTAGGCGTGACGGCCTAGTCGGCTTGTGTTGTTCTTTTCAATATATATACATATATACAGGTGGTTGTGAGTTCTTGATGCATAGTTCAGATATGAGTCAGATATGGGCCACTTTTTATTCTGTGATATTCAGGTACGGGTATAAGGATGTCTGGTCTATAGAGGTCAGGCACTCGTCATGACTCACCAGTTCGGGTCGTAATAGTTGTGGACCCAATGATGGGTGTTATGCAAATGAGTGTTTGCTATTGAATAAACGCATAATGGGTTATTGGTTTTACTTATTTCTCATTGTTTCATGTTGGTCGATGGTTGCAAACATTGATTTAAGTCATAAACCTTTGCTTTGCTTGAGAAAGTGAGTTAGGGTTTGGTAGGAATAAGTAACAAGAACTCGGGGCGTGAACTCTCGTTTAATAAACTCACTTAGGAACAAGAAGAGTTTACTTGCCACAAATTAATCGTTCTTAATTTCCACTCTTCCATATTTGAGAAAATCACGAAGAGAAATACTTTCTAGTATTGGGAAATATTGGGAAGTCAAATAGAGATTAAGTGCATACCGCACAACAATCCATTAAGTATTGGGAAATATCGGTAACATCTATTGCATTACATCTCATCTAAAAGGGACACAACCTTGGTTTCTTAATCCAATTAATTACAATCCAATCAAAATAGCTAGTTGAAACAAAACTCTTTTACACACTTACCGGAATTCGAAACTAGACCGAAAGTTAAGTAGCACGCTACAATAGTAACCTTTTCACATTCTATTCCCTGTGGGATTCGAACCCAACTTAGTTGGGTTACTATATTTGACAACGTCTGCTTTACGCTGTTTCTTAGGTGTAATATGAGCGTATCAAATTTTGGCGTCATTGCCGGGGAATACGGTTTGAAATTACTAAATAGTGTGTGCTTTACTTTAAGTCTTTTCTATTCCATCCAGTGTTTTAAAAGGCAGTTCTGGGACTTGCCTTGGGGTTCGTCCTGGGCCGGGGCATTGGTAAAATGCCTCAGAGCTTACATGTGGGGCTTAGTTCTGTGAGGCTTACGCCCTAAGCGCCCGACTGTATGCCCTAAACACGCCTAACCCCCAACGCTTGGGGCTTGCCTAAGAGTTCTTACACAAATTATGTGTCAAATTCCTAAGTTAACATTATGACCCTCATAATTCGTTATTAAATGAATGATGCTTAATAGTTTTCTTCATCTATAGAAATAAGACGATTGAAACAAACTCAAATAACAAATCGTAGTATTGCATATTTATTATTTGAGAACACTGCGGGGGTTAATATCACTTAACATTTCTTTTAAAAATACATAGCTGAATTTTACATCTTCACTTGTTATTGGTCTTCACGTTTTTGTCCTATGTCTCAAAATTATCACAGTTTATTATTTTGCTATTTGAAAGTAATATTATTTTTATTCTTGAAGGAGAGATGTTTTAATTATAATATGATAAAGTTTATTGATTATTTTCTTTTAGGGAGGTAAATTGCATAGTATGTTAGTAGTATGCTTTAAGAAATTGTGATTCTTTTATTGTTTGAAAGTACAGATGTTAGACTTGGTTTTCATCTCATAATAACTTTTAAATCTTTGCATTATTTATACTTGTAAAATCATGTTACAACTTTTGTTTTATATGAGTTTCTTTAATCATGTTTTTAATTTTTTAAACTATTAATGTGTGTGTATATATATATATATATATATATATATTTTACAATTTTTGTATTATTATACTATTTTACTATATTATAAATTAAAAATTTAAAGATCCACGGGGCTTACGCCCGTGCCTCGGGACTTACTCCTCGCCCCGTACTAAGTAAAACGCCCCGCCTCATGCCCCTGCTTTTTAAAACACTGATTCCATCACACCTTGTTTGCTGTTTTCTATGAACTAGGTAATTATGGCCGGAAGAGGAGGATGTGGAGCAAATGGTGGTAGGGGTGTGAATGTAGTTTCCCCACCACATGAAGTTGATGAAGAGGAGAATGTGTTTGCGGATTATATGAAAGAGGTGGAATATGCGTCTGCTATTGTTCCACCAAGGGTCGGTGCCTCAAGTTGCAAGATTGATAGTTCTATCTATCAATTGCTCAAGCTTGAAGGGTATTTTTTGAACTTTACTGACAATGACCCTCATCAACACTTGAAGAATTTCATTGGTGTGTGCCAGACACATACCCAAAAGAGATTGGTTCGAGAAGTTGTCCCACAATTCTATTCATACTTGGGGTGAGCTGGTAAGTGTCTTTCTCAATAAGTGGTTTCATTCAAGCAAGAAGGCCGAACTCTGAGACAAAATTATTAAGTTCAAGCAACTCCCGGGGGAACAATTGTATGAAGCTTTGGAGAGGTTCAAGCAGTACTTGATGCGGTCTCCGAATCATGGTTTTCTAGAGCATATATTAATGGAGAAGTTCTATACAGGGTTAGATCCGATGACGCAGTCAGTGGCCAATAATGCAGCCGGTGGGTATTTCATGGACAAACTTATGCCTGAATCACTCAATTGCTTGACAAATTGACTACACCAGCATGGCACTCGGGTGGTACTGATGGTGTAACCTATGGGGCTCCGTTAATCAACAACATTGTGAAAGATAACCAAGAGAGGGATCAAACTCTGGCTCAACTTGTAACCAATATTACTTTGCTAACCAAGGGGTTTGATGAAAAGGAGACAAAGAAAGTGAATGCAATTGAAGATGTGCAGACTTTGCCAAAGGGGATGTACCAAGCTCCAGAGGTTCCATATTGTAATGACCAGTTTGGTCATTATCGACTTTCCTTAGTCCTTGCCCAAATCCATCCTTGTTCAAATATGCACCGTTAGTTGTACGCATGGGATTTTCAGTTAAGGTTGACCTTTAGTCGAGTTGGAAAGAAATTAAAATCAATTTAAGATCTCCAGGTTCAGATCCTTCGCCCCAGCGAGGGGTGGACAATGCCTGCGAGTCCGCCCCAGTGTTATCCTTTTAGCCCAGCGGAAGATTCAAAATTTGGTAAGTTCGCCCCCGCGGAGGTATTTCCACCGGAGCGTGACCGCCCCAGCAGGCCCAGAACCGCCCTAGCGGGAATCGCTGGACAGACCTAGTATTTAATGCCCTATTTCAGGATTTGACCCCATTTTCCACCAAACATTTATTCCAAGCCAATTTGGAGAGCATTTATAGAGGAAATTCATTGTGAACTTGGAACGGGTGAGTTCTAAATCTTATGTACTCCATCTCCCTTTAGTCCCCTCTTTTATTTATTAAAGAATTGACGTTAGGTTTTAATAAATTTGGAGGTTCCTTGTCTTGTAAAACCCTAGCTAGGAAAAAGGGCTTTCTTAATTAAAATCATGGATTAGTTGAAAGAGTTTCATGGATTCTAATATTCCAACACTAAACTTCTATTTTCTACAATGGTTGTGCAAATGGATAAGTTCTTGGGTTGTCTTGAAATTGAGGGTTTCAAAGATAAAAGCAATTAATGGTTTGTTTGGGTTTAGATGACTATGAAACTTAGGTTATTAATCAATGAAGGCTTAGAAAATCTAGTTTGAGAATAAGTGCCTATTTTACCCTTGTGGGCCCGGAGTCATATCTTAAGTACTCTATATTCCTTATTGGGTTGTACCTATCTTATATCCTTAACACTTTGCTTACCCAGATTACTTTCCTTTCCTAGACCCCCCCCATCTCGGCATTCTTTTCCAGAAATAGAAGGTGGAGTTCAAGTGGACGTTTGTGGCACCCGTTCGTCTTCCGAGGTAGGTTACAATTTACCTTTGGTTAGATTCCAATTAGTGAAGCATATGTAGGAGATAGATATTGACGGGGAAAGCATGTTAGGTCTCTGTACATGATGTTGGGATAGATATCTTTGTTATGTTGGTATGATTTCTAATTAGTTGGGCTTGTCGCCATTATTTGGGAAGTGATTGACATGTGGTGTATTTGATTTTGGGATTTGGAGTTATGGGATGTGATATACTTATGGTAGTGTCGTGGAAAAATAGTTTGATGAAAGAATCGTGGAACAACTAATGAGAAAAGGTTATGGAAATATTGAAAGAAAGAAAGTAAAAGATGGAAGTCATCTCTGGGCTTTGTACGGAGTGGATGGTATTGCGGAAGTCATCTCTGGGCTTTGTGAAGAGTGACTGGTACATGGAATCCGCGAGTCCCCTATGGGTCATGACTGCCGAGACATCGATATTCCGTCTGGAGCATGTGTGCACAAGTTGGAGGTATTGGCCATTGCATTGCATTGCATAACATTCACTTACATTGCATTCTTATTATTTCATAGTACATTACCTTGTATTTCTTGGTTGTTGATTTTGAGTGTTGTTTATTTTAAGGTGTTTACTTAGAGCTCTATCGACTCGAGGAGTAGAGATTTCCACCTAGGTTATGACTTGAGATTATGGAGATTACTTGTGATTTCTATTACTTAGTAATTATGTACGTTGGTTCACTTGCATACTTGTTGATACCTGTCTTTATTTATGTACAAACTAATTGTTATCGGCCTATGATACTTACTAGTACATAGCGTTAGTACTGATACTACTCTTGCTACACTCTATTTGGGGTGTAGAGTTGTTACAGGTTATGATTCGAGATTTCATTAGCTTTCGAAGATCTCCCGGTGTCCCCTCCAAAGCTTCTATTAAATTTCATTATAGAACAGAGGATGTATTTTATTTGCATTTTAATTGAATCTGAGTTGTAAATCTTAGAAGCTCTTGTACGAGTCTAGACCCGGTTTCTGGGAAGTGAATGTTGATAAAGTATTTCTTATTATCTTATTCTTTGGAAAAATAGTTAATACGTTTTCTTCTTAAATTGGTGTAATTGAGTTATGTCTTGGGACGGGTTCGCCTACCAGGTGAGATTGGGTAGGTGCCCACAGGATCCGTGATTTGGGTCGTGACACATATCAAGAGGGACCACTTATGCAATATGAAGATGCCGATTATGTTAACAACTCTCAAGGGGTTATCAAAGGAAGAATTACCAAGGGTTCGGATATCAGAATCAGAATCAGTGGAAACCTCAACAACAAGGTCAAGGTAATTAATATGGGTGAAATGATTATGGTGGTTCGAACCAAGGGAACAACAACAACTTCGGGAATAGGAGTTCCAATCCCTGTGTTCCACCAAAGAGTCAATCAAATGATAAAGGGAGTTCTAAGCTGGAGAGCATGCTCGAGAGGGTGTTAGCCAACAAAGAGAAGTTCGATGAGACCTTAAAGGGGTTGACCGAAGTTGTGGACTCTCATACTGCTTCCATACAAAAGCTTGAGTCATAGATGAGAGTTATTTCGAGAGAGCAATACCCTCCACAAAAGGGAGCACTCCTGAGTGATATAATTCCAAATCTAAAGGGTAGTGGTGGAGATCTAATAGCCAAGTGCCATGCCATCACTACTCAAAGTGGGAAACTACGTCAAGGTGTGGGTGCTAAAGTAGTTGAGAAAGGGACTATAGAAGAAGAAGATGAAGAAGTGCCATTTGTGGGGCCAAGCGCAGTTGAGGAATTGCAAGATGAAACTCCTAGTGTGGTTGAAGTTGATCATGTTCCAGAGATTCCAAAGGCTCAAGATGTGAGCAATGACAAGGGAAAAGGTAAGATGACGGGGGCACTCAGGCCCTTAACTCAATTGGCAGAATATTCACCTCCCTTCCCTAAAAGGTTGGTGAAGAAGATTGAGGATGCCAAGTGACAACGATTTTATGATCAACTGAAGCAGCTATCGATGAATATTCCATTGCTTGATTCTTTCCAAGAGATGTCGGGTTTTGCGAAGTATTTGAAAGATTTATTGATGAAGATTTACCCAATGAAACATGATACAATGAGCGTCACTCACCGTGTTAGCTCTGTCATCTGCAGAACCAAAGTTTAGAAGAAAGGATCCAGGGGCCTTTACTATTTCTTGCACTATTGATCATCATGATTTTGCACGTGCTAATTGTGATAATAGGTCTAGCATTAACCTAATTCCGCTTGCTATCTACAAGAAATCGGGGTTGGGAATGCCTAGACCAACTAGCAGACAGTTGTAGATGGCTGATAGATCAATAAAGAGGCCAGTTGAGGTTGTTGATGATGTGCTTGTTCGAGTTAGCGAATTTCTTCTCCCGGCGAATTTTGTGATTCTTGATTGTGTTATAGCTAAATATACTCCTATCATATTGGGAAGACCTTTCCTTGATACCGGAAGGGCTCTGATGGATTCGAAAAAGAACGAGATCAAGTTTCGAGTGAATGATGCAGAGGTAACTTTTCAGGCCAGCAAAAGGATGAAATTACCAAGTGTTTATGAGAGCATTTCAGTGATTGACACAATAGATGTGGTAGATGAGGACATTGAATTCAAGATGGAGGAAGAGTGCCTTGGGGAAGCTATCTTGTTTAATTTTGATGCTAATGATATGGAGGGATATGTGGAGACGGTGAATTCTCTTGAAGGATTGGGGTATTATTCTTATCAACCTAATAAATTGTCTCTTGATCTTGAGAATTGGACTACTCCTCCAGCCAAGCCATCTATTGTTGAGCCACCAAAGCTTGAGCTCAAGCAGTTCCCATCACATCTGAGGTATAAGTTTCTTGTCCAGATAATACATTGCCAGTTATTGTGTCTGCATTCTTTGAATGATTAGCAAACAAAGAGGTTACTTGAGATCTTGTGAGAATATCGATGAGCTATATGGTAGACTATTGCAGATATTCAGGGGATTCCCTCTGGCATCTGTGAGCATAAAATTCAACTTGAGGAAGATAGTTCGCCAAGTGTTGAACATCAGAGAAGACTGAACCCACCTATACGAGAGGTGGTCAAGAAGGAGATTATTAAGTGGTTGGACGCCGGAGTTGTGTACCCTATTGCGGATAGCAAATGGGTTAGCCTGGTGTAATGTGTTCTGAAAAAGGGTGGCATCATATTTGTACCAAATGCGAATCTTGTCCTTAAAAACCTCAACAATAATGAGTATTCAATGCTATGGAGTAAAATACTAAAAACTGATGATGGATGTTATGCGAATAGGTGTTTGCTATTGAATATACGTATAATATGTTGTTGGTTTTTACTTATTTCTTATTCTTTCATGTTGGTTGATGGTTGAAACCATTTACTTAAGCCATAAACCTTTGCTTTGCTTGGGAAAGTAAGGTTTAGAAGGAATAAGTAACAAGAACTCGGGGCGTTAACCCTCATTTAATAAACTCACTTAGGAGTAAGAAGAGTTTACTTGGCACAAATTAATCATTCTTAATTTCCACTCTTTTATATGTGGGAAAATCATGAAGAGAAATACTTTCTAACTATTGGGAAGTATTGGGAAGTCAAATAGCGATTAATTGCAAACCTCACAACAATCCATTAGAAGTATATCTTGGTAACATCTATAGCATTAAATCTCATCTAATCGGGACACAACCTTGGTTTCTTAATCCAATTAATTACAATCCAATCAAAATATCTAGTAGAAATAAAACTCTTTTACACACTTACCGGAAAACAAAATTAGACCGAAAGTTAAGTAGCACACTACAATAGTAACCTTTTCACACTCTATTCACTGTGAGATATAACCCCAACCTAGTTGGGTTACTATATTTGACAACGTCCGCTTTACACTAATTCTTAGGTGTAATTTGAGTGTATCAAATTTTGGCGGTTGAGGATTTCTTGGTGGTCTTCATGGATGGCTTCTCTGTGGTTGGTGACTCATTCGATAATTGTCTTAACCATCTGGGTCCAGTGTTGAGGAGCTGTAAGGACACAACCTTGTTATAAACTGGGAAAAATGCCACTTCATGGTGAAGGAGGGATTGTTCTGGGTCACAAAATCTCTAAAAAGGGAATTGAGGTTGATCAACCCAAGATTGATGTTATTGCCAAGGTTCCTCGACCTATCTCTGTCAAAGGGGTTCCTAGCTTCTTGGTACATGCCGGATTCTATTGGTGTTTCATTAAAGACTTCTCGAAGATAGCCAATCTTATGTCCAAGCTTCTTGAAAAAGAGGCTAAGTTCGAGTTCGATGAAAAGTATCGCAAGACATTTGAGGAATTTATAGGAGCGACTTACTTCGGCTCCTATTATTGTATCACTTGATTGGTCTCTGCCCTTTGAATTTATGTGTAATGCTAGTGGATTTTCTATCGGACCGGTGTTTGGTCAAAGGCACAACAAGATCATTTACCCGATCTATTATGCTAGCAAAACATTGAGTGGTGCTCAGATGAACTACACGATGACCGAGCAAGAATTACTTGCTATTGTATATGCTTTTGAGAAGTTCAGGACCTATTTGTTGGGGTGTGGTGATGTATACTGACCATGCTGCACTGCGGTACTTGATGGCGAAGAAAGATGCCAAGCCGATATTGATTCGCTGGGTTCTCTTGTTGGAAGAATTCGATTTTGAAGTCAAAGATTGGAAGGGGTTAGAGAACCCAGTTTCAAATCATCTATCGAGGCTTGAGGAAGCTGGCATACTAATGAGAGAACCTAAAATCAATGATGCTTTCCCGGATGAGAAGCTTCTAGCCGTGTCCTATGATGTAGCACCATGGTATGCCGATATAGCAAATTTCTTGGTTATCGGCCTTATACCCGATGAGATTAAAGCATATCCAAAAAAAAGAAGTTCTTAAGGGATTTTGACTGTTGGGATGAACCTTACTTGTTCCGAACATGCATCGATAATACCATTCGGCGTTGTGATTCCGAAACTGTAAGTTATGGATATCTTGAAGGCGTATCACGACTCTCCGATTGGGGGTTTATCATGGTGGAAATCGAACAGCGGCTAAGACGCTCGAGTGCGGGTATTATTGGTCAACTCTCTATCATGATGCAAACATGATGGAAGGGTCTTGTGACCAATGCCAATGCCAAAGATCAATTGCTTAAAGGCACGAGATGCTTATGAAATTTGTGTTGGAGGTAGAGCTCATTGATGTTTGGGGCATTGATTTCATGGAGCCTTTTTGTAAGTTCATGTGGAATGAGGCACATCTTGGTATCCATTGACTACGTCTCCAAATAGGTAAAAGCAGTGGCTTTACCTAACAATAAGGTGAAAAGTATCACAAGCTTTCTGAAGAAGAACATTTTCACACCTTTTGGCACCCCGAGGGCAATCATCAGTGACGATGGTTCTCTATTTTGCAACAAGGCCTTTGTGGGACTGCTCGAAAAATACAGTGTTAAGCATAAGGTGACCACCACATATCACCCTCAAACAAGTGGCCAGGTGGAAGTCTCTAATTGAAAGATAAAGAGCATTTTGGCCAAGACAGTTAATGCGAATAGGACCGACTGACCCTGGAAGCTTGATGATGCTCTTTGGGCTTACAGAATAGCATTCGAAACTCCCATTAGAACTTCCCCTTAAAGGTTGGTGTTTGGAAAGGCGTGCCTTTTCCAGTTGAACTTGTACAAAAGGCCATGTGGCATTGAAGAAGCTGAATATGGACTGGGAAGAGATAACCAAGCTTTGGTTGTTTCAACTTAATGAATTGGATGAATTCCGGTACCAAACATATGAGAGTGTAGCCTTGTAAAAAGAGAGGATGAAGCATTACCATGATAAAAATATCCTAAAGCGGGACTTCCAGCCTCATGATGATGTCTTCTTTGTACAACTCACGATTGAAGCTTTTCCTGGGAAAACTGAAATCTAAATGGTCCGGGCCTTTCCAAGTGGTAAGTGTTTCACCTAATGGTGAAATTAAATTGAAGTCCGGAGATGGGACTTGAACTTTTAAAGTGAATGGCCAAAGGGCGAAGCATTACCATGGCTGTATCGATCGTGATAAAATTGTTGATAGGCACAGTTTGAAGCATGGTTACACTCCTGACCTTGTGTAAAGTGGTAACCTTTGTCATGCCGCGATGTTAAATCAAGCGATTCTTGGGAGGCAACCCAAGGTTTTTATTTTTATTTTTTATGTTGTGTAACTTTAGTTGTTTTATTTGTTTTTGTGCTGTTTGATGTTTGTTTGTGTGTTACGACTCCAATGTTCAAGGAAAAAAGAGGGACAAGGAGCGAAATAGGTGAAGTGCAGAGTTTAGAGGTAAAAGTACAGGCCGTATGCCCACTGTACAAAATATGTATGGACCGTACTTTGTACCGTTTCAATAGGGAAAGAAAAATCTGCTCACTGGATTTTGACATCCAGATATGCTAGGGAAAATACGGGCCATACTTAATTGTACGGACCGTTGTTTTGTGCCGTACCAAGAAGGGAAGAAAAGTTGCTCACTGTTTTTTGGCATCCAGTTACGCCAAGAATATACGGGCCGTACTTAATTGTACGGTAAGTTATACAACCCGGACCTATTCGGTGCCACGTCATTAGTGACACCAGGTAAGTCTTAAAAAATTACGGACCGTACATTTTTGTACAGGCTGTACTTTTGTCGGGAAAGGTTTAAATACCTCACCTGACTTTCACTCTTCCCACTTCTAATCAAATTCAAATCCCCTCCTGATTTCACTCCCATAACCGACCACCCATGACTCGTAATAGCTTCCCTTAATTCCTACACTAAATTTTCATCACACGCACATACATTTTTGAAACCCTAACACTAAATTGTTGAAAACAAGTCAAGAACTCATCTTCTCTCCACTGTCATATGTTTGGTTCATCAAGTCCATTACTCACAGGTATGTTGACATTTTGTTTACTCTTACCTTGCTCATAATGGTATACATATGGATGAGATTGTAGGTTGAGAATACAGATTCTAACTTAGGGTTTCTATTGGTAGAGATGTTTGTGTATTTAATCTTGGTTGGGGGTAGGGATTGGTATGTTGTGCTGCAATGAAAGACTCGTGTGGAAGAGTATATCGAAACCCCCATTGAGTTAGAGGGCATTCCGATTCGACTTTAATTTTGAAGTTTGAAATATTATGCCCGCCAATTGTTTGATGAAATACTACTGAGAAAAAAAGAGCTAAAATGGGTGAAGTATGAGTAACCCGATCCCCTGTACCCCATATACAAAAGTTTGAGAATGTGCAATATGTGTGTGGTGTTGTTATGTAGGTCTGTTAATGAACATGTGAAAAGTAGTCGTGTACTGTATAGTACGGACCATATAAATGATGTACGGGCCATTCCGTGGACTGTACTTAAAACTAACATCATTTAGCCTCTCTGTTTCTGAGGTACCGTACAAGGTACAAGCTGTATAAAATAATTACAGACCCTACCTAGTCAATTGATTTCACAACATTCTGCTTATGAAGTCCGATAGAAAGTACGGACCATAAATCTTTTTACGGGCCGTACCTTCCACCAGATTTCTTGTTCAAAATTATACGACCAGTTTGTTCAGACCTTCCTTTATTATACGGTCCGTCCCTTTGTTGTACAGCCAGCACAACTGCACGGAGTACAAGCTTCATGCAAACAATCCAAAAGCTATTTTATTGCTTTCTTTATGTTTTCTTGTGATTAACACTGTCCCTCATAAGGTATGCCGCCAAAAACACTATTTGGAAAGGTACTGGGTCCCAACCAACAGAGAGGAGCAGGAGTCGAGGCAGGGGAACCCTACAAACACACCTGCGTAATGTCCCTTCCGACCAAGAGGTGGAAGGTATTGATGCTCGGCCTCTGAAAAGAACAAGGACTGTTGAACCACGCCGAGTTGCCATCACATAATTCCTCCTAGTCTGAAGAGGAGGAATCTTCTTCTACCGCACAAAGCTCCAGTGATGAGGGTTTCGAATAAGAGAGCGAATCAACTGCTAATCCCCTTGCCAACACTCTGGCCCCAGACAGTGAAGAAGAACGTTGATTGAAAGAAGTGCGGAGAAAGACACTTTTATAGAATAGCCTGCGATTTTCTGTGAAAGGGTCCAAAGAGCTATTCGAACAAGGGTTAGACTTAACAAAGAAAGGGGTAATCCACCGCGAAGCATATAGGAGGAGCGGCATATCAGTTTCTATGGTTTAGAGGATCATCCCCGCATTGTGGAGACCCTAAATTGCTATGGGTTTGAGATTTTCAACAACCTTCTGGAATATTTCCCAGTCCTTATTCGAGAGTTCTATGCATTCTATGGCGCCGCCTTAAAAAAAGATGCAGAAATTGAGCCAACAAATACAGTCACTCCCAGCATTAAATGTAGTGGAGGTCCGAAAAGTCAAGGTAGATATCTCCAGCAAAGCGATAAATAGATTATACTGTGGAGATAATTATGTTGCACCGCCGAATGAGTCCGAATTTGAGTACAAAGTTTCTCAAAAAACATCAGATGTTGTACTCAAATGGGTGGCTACGCTGATAGCTCAGGCTGATCCGCCTTGGCTAACGAACAAAAAGACTAAGATTTTCAAAAAGACTCTCACGCTCGATGATAAATTCTTGTGGAGGTGTTGTAATGTACCAGCTTCTTCCCACACAGAATGACAATTCGCTCCCACCGGATCGGTACATGGCAGTTGCAGCACTTATATCCTGACATCCACTAAATATTGAGAGATTTATCATTACTGAGATCCGGGAAAGAGCACCACAGGAAGCCACATCCTTGATATTCCCTTGCCTAATCACTGCACTATGTCACAGAGCGGGTGTTCAGCGCATTCCTCATCACGATCACTGTATTTTGGCTTCACATGTCTATGATCTGAGGAAGAGCAAAGATGAGACCTGCAAGGAAACCCAGGGTTTAGATGATGCATATGCAGAGTTGCTTGAAGGGCATGAGAAGACTCAGGCCAAGTCGATTTTAGGGGCCACGTGTGATGCCACTATTGAGGCACCTCCCACTGTTGCGGCCCTGGCTAATGATGCTGTACCATCCATCACTGCGGCTGCACCTACTTCTTCGGCAGGACAAACCTCCTCGGCTATTCCTCCATCATCTATACCATAGTCTATAGGTAACCCATTTGCTTTCAATAAAGAGAATTTTAGAGATTTTTCCATCAAAGCAGAACGGGCTGATTAGCAGGTAACTCTCATACTAAAGCAACTCTAGAAGTTGGTGGGAAAAGATATTAAATCAACCTTGGAACCTGTGAAGGCATAAACTAAGCAGTCTCACCAGCTGCTCCATGACAGGCTTGATTAGTTTTGAGTTGAGATTAGTAGCTCTTGAGAGAGCAGGGTCAGGTGGCGACATACGGGAGCTTCAGGTTAAGCTTGATCGGCTAAAGGCTGATATACAGGCGCTACATACTCGAGATCGGGTCATTCTTGAGGATCCTGTTCTCCCGAGTCAAGTGGATATATCTTCGCTGGTGAAGGTGGTGAATTTGGTGGGGGATGATGACTCACCACATGATGACAGAGGAAAGAAAATATTGGAGGCTGAGGGTCCTTCTAGGAAGGAGATAGATATAATCATTAAGGCCCAATCGAATCAAGAGGAGGAGGAGCAGATGCGGATCGCCTTCCAGATTTCCCTGATTGATAGTCGTTACGCGGCACTAGCCGGCGGTCTTGTAGGTGCATCTTCCGGTGGAACCCAGGCATAGGTGCCCATGCTCAACTAGACAGT
Source organism: Lycium ferocissimum (assembly GCF_029784015.1). Classification (NCBI taxonomy): domain Eukaryota; kingdom Viridiplantae; phylum Streptophyta; class Magnoliopsida; order Solanales; family Solanaceae; genus Lycium; species Lycium ferocissimum. The sequence goes on along the minus strand of NC_081348.1, from coordinate 67,177,310 downwards.
GGCTCCTGCCATCACTGACCCAGTAGCAGCCGCGACCGTTTAACAATATCCTTAAAAAAAAAAAAAAGAGAGCATATAGGAAAAAAGGGGGCTTAAATAAAAGCAGTAGTTGTTAGGCCACATAGAGGTTGAAGGATCGAAAAGAAAAGAAAGGAAGAGAAATAGAGGTTAAGGAATTGTAGTGTTCAAGGAGGGTGAGTCACTATTACCCAAATGATTATCCTACCCATCCCTAAACCTACATTGCAAGCCAAAAAAAAAAAAAATCCTAGTGTGATCACAACCAAATCATCCGAAGTTGACAGCATTGAAAATGAGGGCTAGCATATGGCATTTGTATTTGTAGTGTATAAACTTCTTTGTGAGCGTGAGTATTTTCTCTTCTCCTTTTCTCTGTCCCGGTTATCCTTGTACTTGTGTGTTTGGGACATTCTTTGATCTTTGTGAGGGCATAAGGGTTGAAGAAACTTGTGAAAGTGAGTGACCACCCGAAGCGTATTTATGTGTACATTGATATTTCTTATAACGTGCTGTCATAGATTGAAGCTTCATTGCGAATTGTAAAAACTTTGAGTGATGTGTCCTGTCTAAAATTATGAAAGTGAGGGGGTCGTTCTTGAGAAATGTCTATGCCGGTAGTTCTGAGCCAAAACCATTGTAGACATTCTTACCATTGTAGACATACTTACCTTGTGATATTAGAGCGTTTTTGTTAGGACTGTGTGTTGTTTTACTTTCTTGGGGCCAAGCAAAGACTTTAAGTTGGGGGTTTCGATGTGCCGTAGAATTACGGCACATTTGATGCCTTTTGACGACAAGTTTGTGTCATTTTGATGTATTTTTGTTGTGTTTCAGGTAATTGATGACCAAAAGACAAAAACAAGGAAATTGACCAAAAGAACATAGATTAGGAGAAGTATGGACCATACATATTTGTACGGGCCGTACATTTGTGCCGGACCAGGATGGCAAGAAACCAAATGCCCAACTTTTGAAGATGCTTGATATGCTAACATTGTACGAACCGTATAATTATGTACGGGCCGTACTTCACACCGTACATTGAAGGTAAGACAAGTGAAGGAGAAATTGTCCGGACCGTACTTCCTAAGTACGGGTCGTATAATTTGGCGTACAATCTAACCTAGAGTTGCAGTTCAGTGATGTATAAAATGATACGGACCGTACTTATTTGTACGACTCGTACTTGGTTCCGCCAGGGGAAATTTTGTCATATGTATTTCCGCATTTTTGGACCTTTATAAATAGTTTATTTAGGGTTTTGTGGGTCATCCATCATCAGTTTTTAGTCTTTTACTCCATAGCATTGAATACTCATTTTGTTGAAACTTTTGAGGACAAGATTCCATCTTTTCATCTTCTTTATTCATATTGTAAGCACAATGACTCTTTCGATGCTTTGTTTTTCATTAAATACTATGAGTAGCTAATTTTCCTACTAAGGTTGTGGATCCAATGATGGGTGTTATGCGAATGGGTGTTTGCTTTTGAATGTATGTATAATGGGTTGTTGGTTTTTACTTATTTCTTATTTTTTCATGTTGGTTGATGGTTGCAAACATTGACTTAAGCCATACACCTTTGCTTTGCTTGGGAAAGTGAGTTAGGTTTTGGTAGGAATAAGTAACAATAACTCGGGGAATTAACCCTCATTTAATAAACTCACTTAGGAATAAGAAGAGTTTACTTGGCACTAATTAATCGATCTTAATTTCCACTCTTTTATATTTGGGAAAAAAGAGAAATACTTTCTAACTATTGGGAAATATTGGGGAGTCAAATAGAGATTAAGTGCATACCTCACAACAATCCATTAGAAGTATATCTTAGTAACATCTATAGCATTACATCTTATCTAAAGGGGACACAACCTTGATTTCTTAATCCAATTAATTACAATCCAATCAAAATGGCTAGTAGAAACAAAACTCTTTTACACACTTACCGGAATACGAAACTAGACCGAAAGTTAAGTAGCGCACTACAATAGTATTCTTTTTACACTCTATTCACTGTGGGATTCGACCCCAACCTAGTTGGGTCACTATATTTGACAATGTCCACTTTATGTTGTTCCTTAGGTATAATTTGAGCGTATCAATAGTTAAGTCTAAGAAATTATTTCAAAATAATTCAAAGTTGACCAAGTGCATTGTGCTCATTAGGGGTGTACAAAGAAAACCGACACACTGCACCATACAGATAATTCGAGTCAAACCCAAAAAAAAACCAGAATAGTGATTTTGTTTGAATTGGTTTGGTATTGGAAAAAAAAATCGAGGATAATTGGTTTTGTTTGGTTTAAACTAAAAAATATCAAACCGTACCGATCCAACCCGACATTACATGTATATAATTTTTAAAAATATTTATATATAAAATTATTTATTTTTAATGCAATTTATAAACATTTCTTAACCTTTTTTCGTATTTTTTGTTTTTTACCATATTATTTCAAGATTGGACTTAGAAATTTGAATGGTCCAATAAGTTTTATAGCGCATAGATGTTTGTAACTCAAACAAAGTTCAAACCAAAATGTCACGACCCATTTTAGATAAGTCGCACGGGCACCTACCTTTACCACCTCGGTAGGCGAACCCTTATCCCAACATTTCACAAACATAAATAAAGCGGAAGAAAATAGAAATAACGTAAGTCTCACAATAATAATATTAAGTGCGAAAAGTAGTGAAATACGACCCCAGTATCGTTGTCTGGTCATACAAGAGCTTTACTAAACTATAAGTCTGAATAATACATAAAAGTCTCAATTGTCTCAGAATAGCAAGTAAGACAACGCAATAAAGAGGAGTCCTTGGGCAGCAAACGTCATCATGCTCACCCTGAATGAACTCAACAACAAACTCAAAAATCAACCACGAGGAGATAGAGTGAGACCTGACAAGTACTCTGCATCCATAAAAGAATTCAACAAGTGTAGGTCCGTACAAACAAGTACTGGTAGGTATCATAGGCCGACTAAGACTAGCTAACGTATATGAAGACAACAAAGCAAGAAAGCAAGTAAACAATAGTGTACAGGTCACCAATGTCCAAGTATCAATGAAGCAAGTCCCAATTCAGCCAACAGAAGTATCCACACTACATATCACAGCCTAGGTTATAGCAACTAAGCCCAAATGTTCCAAGCTTTAGAATAATCACCCAAGACCAGACTATGACTACAATATACCGTCCCCATTTAGTCACATACAAGGGTCCCAACACAATCCAAATCACGCTCGGCCACGTATGAGAGAGGACAAAATACGGTGAAATATATGCAAAGTTTCGGTATATCAACTACCGAATCCATCAATCACAACCATATCACATCTAAACCCGGTGTGCCAAGTCTCAGAGATTTCAATCACAAATCCATATCATAATCAACCAAGAGAAATGATAAGATGCAATGCAAGATGCATATGGTAGGTATGCAGTGAATATACGCGTGCACAATTATGCAATGCATATACTCATGCACATGTACTCCGACGACGGAACATTACATCTCGGTAGCACAACCCATGAGGGACCGGCGAAGTATAATGACTCGTTTGTTCATTATTGCATTTTTGACCCTTTTGACCCTTTTCCGAGCTTGGTTAGCTCACTTTTGACTCGAGGGGACCGTTGACATGCTTCTCGAGGTGTTTAGATTTAATTTGGGTGACTTTTTGTGAAATTTGGGCTTAAAGCGAAAAAGAGTTGACTCAAAGTTGACTTTTGGGTAAATGGACCTTTTTTGAAAATCTGTCAATTCCGAGAGGTTCGGATGGTCTTTTAGAACTTTTATGTATATCTAGTTCGATTCCCAATGCACTCGAATGTATTTTGAGACTTGAATTGGGAAGTTGGAATTGAGGTATCGAGGGTTGACTCGATGAACGAGACATCCGTTGGGAATTCTCAGGCCACGAGTGCGTTTGTAGCGTGTTTTTATGTGTGCTTGTATATGTGGTTCATGAGCAGATGGCCTCAGGTATTAGTTAGGATTTTGTTGAGATTAAGATAATTTTTGGGGGATTTCTGGTGCTGGTGTCCGCCAAGGCCGCACCAGTACCGTCCCAGCGGCACCGCCATAGCGGTGGGATGGCCGCTAGGGCGGCCAAGATCTTTGTAGCTTGACCGTCCCGACGGTGTGAGTGGACGTTAGGGCGGCACCGTCGTAGCGGTCTCGATGCCCATTTGTATCGGTTTCGGGCCTGTTTTCTTCATTAAGTGTGTATTAAAAACCCTTAGTCCCTCATTTATTTCCATTCCAAAAACTGAGCTCTTGGGAACAATTCTAGAGGATTCTTGGCGAAGATTCTTGGTGGTAGTGCCTTCTAATCCCTTTGCTATTTCATAATTCCTAATCACCTTAGAATCTCTTTTCCTTGTTAGTTCATTAGTAATGGAAGATTAAAAGTAGGTTTAATGGATATTTTATCTAGGCTTCTAAATGATGAAATTGATTGGGTTTATGCTAGATTATGATGTGTCTAAAGTTGTTAATCATATATCTTCCATTATTAGCGTTGGATTCTTGAATTTAAGAGTTAGGGTTTATACCTAAAAGTGGGGGTTTTGCTTGGATCTCAGAATTGAATTAATCGTTGAGTTAATTTAGCAATTAGTTGATAGGTTTTGATCACCTAGTGTTTAATTGGATAATTTAACCCCGAATTTTTCATTTTGACCTTGTGGGCCCCGTTTCTCCAAATTTTAGGGTTGGTTTTGATCTAATTTGAATGATGGCAATATAGGTATTGATCTTCATGATTTCTAATCTAGATTTCGAATATGCCTAGACTTTCTTGATCTTGAGGTTTAGCAGAATGGCATGGCTAAGGAGTGATTGTTGGAGTATTGTTGTTTGGCCATCCAGGTAGGTTATGGCATACCCTTGGTGAGACTTTGTTTAGCGAAGCATATATTTAGATGATTTTGTCGGAGAAAGCATGTAAACCTTCGGGTATGAAGCTGGGTTGGATGTTGTCTTAGGTTGGGCCTTGTTGTGTGATTAGGACTAGCCACCCCGTTGTGTTGTGACTTGATTGCTCTATTGTTATTGGCTTGATGTCGCGTAGTAGTAGTAGATATTGGAGAATATTGATATATCTTTGATATTGTGGTACCTCACTTGTTGACATTGATTACGAGGATAGTGTAGTCTTTCATGATATTATTGGCGTACCCATGCTTGGTACTTGTGACATTGATTACAAGGATAGTGTTCTATATGACTTGTGTCGTCATTCATGATATTATTGGCGTAACCATGCTTGGTACTTGTGACATTGATTCTAAGGATAGTGTTCTATATGACTTGTGTAGTCTTTTATGATATTGTTGGCGTACCCATGCTTGGTACTTGTGATATTGATTACGAGGATAGCATTCTATATGACTCGTGTAGTCTTTCATGATATTGTTGGCGTACGCATGCTTGGTACTTATGGTATTGATCTGATTATTGATGTTGACTCATACATTGCACGCACTCTCATCCTTCATGATATACTGTTGATACATTGATGATACTTGAGGAAACACTGTGATGAGCTGGGCTCAGTTTGCATGAGAGTGATGTGAGAGTCCGATATCCGATGGCTGTCCCGAAATCGTGGATTGTGTGTGAGTGATGTGAGAGTCCAATATACGATGGTTGTTGTGGTATCGTGGATTGTGTGCGAGTGATGTAAGAGTTCGATATCCGTTGGTTGTCCCAAAATCGTAGATTGAGTGAGGTACATGGACTTCACGGGTCCCCCATGGGTTGTGCTACCGAGACGTCGATACTTCCGTCCGGAGTACATTTGTACATAGCATTGCATTTGCATTGATACATTATTGCATTTCATTGCATTATGGCTTGTATTGTGATGGTCTGGTGATTTACTTGTGTTATTTGGCTTCGGACTATATATATTGAGACTTGGCACACTTGGGTTTAGATGCTACAACCTAGGTGATGACGGTTACTTGGTTCTGGCTTGTGATTGATTTATATGCGTTGATTTATCTGCTTATCTTACTTTATTGTCTGGATTATGTTAGCTAAACTTAGTTGGCCGATAATACCTACCAGTACTGTGGTTTTGTACTGACCTGCACTTGCTGCATTCTTTTATGAATGTAGAATTCCAGGTTGGATCTACTTCTGTTTCTCGTGGTTGATAGTCGCTCCGAGATTTGCTTAGAGTCCACGAAGGGGTGAGATACGGATATGCCTTGAAGACTCTTCTTTATTTATGTCTTATTTTCTATCCCGAGACATACTCAGACTTGATCTATTATTGATATTTCAGACTTGTAGATTCTAGTTAGATGCTCTTGTATGGATTAGACCAAACTTTGGGGTGTATTTTCCTTACTTCTGCATATTTTTTTTCTATATTATCATCGTCAAATTTATGTGATTTTATCTCTTCCGCTCATTTAATTAATTGTCTATGATTTTACTATTGTTGGGTTGAGGGTTTGCCTACCGAGGTAGGAAAGGTAGGTGCCCGCGTGACTTAGTTGAATTGGGTCGTGACACGAAGTCCATGCACCAGTCACTCCGCACATAGCCCAGAGATGACTCAATATCCAACATGTCTCAGAAGATAAGTGTTTCCATATCAGTCACTCCGCACACAGCCTAGAGATGACTCAATATCCAATATGTCTTAGAGGAACACCGGTCACTCCACACACAGCCCAGATATGACTCGTATTAATATGTCTCAAGCATCTGTATTTCCTTCTCATTTCCCATCATCAGTACCATATCAAGGAAATATCAATATATTATGGAAATGAGTATGAATACAATGCAAATGTAATATCAATAAACCAAGTCAATCTCAAACAGTACCCCATATGGGCAAACAAGTGATATCATCAATGAGGCTACATAATAAGCCACAACAGATTCACTATCCTCATCTCAATAACAACAAATTAAGATACCACATTATCATAATCAGGATATATAACTAATCACCAATATCCAATATCTCAACGTGGAGACGAACCAACGAGTACATAGAAAAAATAGGACAATAATGCCACGGGGTGGCTAGCCCCCAAATCATACAACAGGGCCCAACCTAAGGCAATATCTATGCCCAACCTAAGGAAATATCCATCCCAACTTCATACCCAAAGGCTTACATGTATTCCCCGATAATATCATCTAAACATACGCTTCACTAATCGAAAGTCTTACCATAACGTAAACTGTAACCTACCTGGAAAGCCGAACAGCAAATCTTCAACAGTCAAACCTTAGTCTTGCCCTTCCTTTGTGCCTCATGATAATGAAGGTCTAATAATATCTGGATTAGGAAATTAGAATCAAGAAGAATCATTATTCAAAACTTACTTCTATTAAAGACCCAAATTCCAACCCATGGAATGGGGTTTATGAACTAGAAAGAGGAAATTAGGAATCTATAAGTCTCAACATGAAATTAATACTCTAGGTGATAAATTCTCATCAATTACAAGCTCGAAGAACTCATGGATTACTCAAATTCGGATTCTAGGCAAAACCCCCAATTTTGGGTATAAACCCTAGCTTTTCAATTCAAGAATTAATCTCTAACAATGGTAAATATAAGCTCAACAACATTAGATACATTAGATTCTATGACTAACTTAACCAATTTCATCAACATAATCAACTTAGGAAGTCTAAACTCTTTTAAAGAAACTTTCATGAAAACCCACTTTGATTCTATATATTTCTAGCTTTAGATTCATGATTAGGAGTAGTAATTGATGAAATCTAAGGCCAAGGGAATTGCCTTAATGAAGAATCTGCCCCAAAACTCCTAAATTCGTCTCCCAAGCTTAAGCATATGAGAATAGAATAATGACAAAAGGGTTTGGGGTTTTAACAAGTCATTAAATAATATCACTGGCCGTCAACTGTTTTTGCAACAACGAGACCGCTGTAGCGGTCCCGCTTTAGCTCTCCCACAGACTGCTGCGGCAGTTACCTAGCGGCATGGCCACCGCTATAGCGGCATGGCCACCGCTATAGCGGTGCCGCTATTGCGGTACTGGTGCTGTTATAGCAGGGCACCAGACACCAGAAAATTTCTCTAGTTTCATCAACTCAACCTGAAATTCTGACTATCACTTGAGACCATCTGCTCACAAGCCATACATGCAGACATACTTAAAAACATGCTACGAACGCAATCGTGATCTCGGAATTCCCAACGGAGGTCTCGTTGACCGAGTCAACCCCCGATACCTCAAAACTAACTTTTCAACCCAAGTCTCAAAATGCATCCAAGTGCATTGGGAATCGAATCGAATATACACACAAGTTCTAAAAGACCATCCGGACCTCTCAGAATCGATAGATTCCTAAAAAATATCCGTTTACCCAAAAGTAAACTTTGAGTCATTTTTTTTTTTTGCTTTAAGCCCAAATTTCCCACAAAATCACCCAAATCATAGTCAAAGACCTCGGGAAGTGTGTCAACGATTCCCTCGGGTCAAATGTGAGCTAAACAAGCTCGAAAAAGGGTAAAAAGCATCGAAAAAGCAATAACGACCAAACAGGTCATTACATAAAACCAAAACAATACGAATGCTGACAAAAGAAATTCAATTAGAAATGATAATAATGCTGGATATATATCTATTCTTTAGCTTTGCATTGGTTTAGAAAGTGAAAATACATAACTTATTAAATGAGGACTTTTCCGGAAAAACCAAAAAAATCGAGAAAACTCGTGGTTGAAAAACCCGAGTTTTATTGATTTGGTTTATAGATTTAAAAAACCCGACACAATTGGTTTGATTTGGTTTTTTCAAAAATCTGAACCAACCCAGTCCGTGTTCACCCCTAGTATTCATTATTTGAAAACAATCTACATTTTACATACTTGTCGAAGATATAAGTTACGATAAACCAAAATTTTATTGCTGCAACAGCAATCGTTGGGTTCCTTGCTCGGCATACGAAATTGTCACAGGAATAGAATAAACAAGAAGTGGAAACATGGGGGGGGGGTATTTCGACTTTTTTAATATAGATTCGAGATAATTTTGCTTGGGAAGATCAAGAACTGAACTAGTGGCTATTTCACTGTAATTTGTCATGACTTGCGAACATTTTAAGAAGATAGATCACATGAAGATAGTACAAAATCTTTTCAATAGATCACGACGTGTGAACGATTTAACAAGATGTGTACTATGTCGAATAAAGATGTACCAAATATGACTGGTCGGGTAACTCTTAAACAAGCATGCTGGCTTGTTAGAAAGATCTTTGATGCTAGAAAATGGTTCCCTAATACAGATCCTGTAAGCCATCTACAGCAGTTTTCAGTTGGAGGAGCCTTCAGTATCAAGAAAGCATATATTTCATTTACTCGTCAACATCCTAGAGCTAATTGGAGGAATCTGATTCTGTCTAAAGGTGCACTTCCAAGACATCAATTCATTATTTGGCTAGCAGTACAAAAAAGGCTAGCTACTGTAGACGTAATTGGCTAAATGGGGTATAAAAGTGGCTCAGAGTTGTGTGTTGTGTAACGCTCTAGTGGTGGAAACAATGGAACATCTTTTTCTTTGGCTGCAGGTACGCAAGATTCATATGGTCCACTACGTGGCTGGGGACATCAAGGTTAATAGGATCGTGGGCAGAAGAGATTGTTTGGTTATCAAAGTATGTCAAAAAAGAAATGAGAGGAGATTCAAGGCTAAGGCTAGACCAAATGTTTAGATCATCAGGGACATTATTCTACAGATTCATATCAGAGGTGAAACTACTTGTACATGTAGTAGATTTTTAGCTAGTTTAAATAGTTATCCTCTATATGCTATCAGTAATTTACTATGTAATAGTTAGCATAGAAATCATAGGAGACTAGCTCTATAGTCCAAACAGAGCTAGATGTGTAGAAAATGGTTACTTGGTTGAATTAAAAAAAAATCATTTGACCAAAAAAAAATCTTATCAATCTATTGTGATTGGTTTAACATGTAATTAATCAATTTTTATTGTAGCTTTTGTCGACTGATTTTGATTGCTTTAGTATTTTAGAAGACTACAATGTACATAATAAGACATAAAATTCACGAAACAATGAAAAGATAAATAGCAATGAGAGCATGATTCTAATCTAGAATTCTATCATTAATAAGATTTTCATGTTGAAGAGAAAATGTAAATCCAGGATCAAGCTTGTTAAAATAGAGGATGTAAATCCCATAATGTGACAAACAAGAGAAAAAAATTAAGGAATTGGAAAAATCTTTAAACATACACTAGGATAAATCTTTTTGTCATACTTTGGTTTTTTATTAATCGTTAAAGCCGTCAAACACAAAACTGTCCAACTAATTCATCCTAAGGAATTGTAATACAAAAGAAGGCTTGGAATTAATCAAGCCAATGTTAATTGCAATGGGAAGATTTGATATTTTGTGACAGACAATACTGATTTAGAAGTATTGTTGGATACAGATAAACAGTTGATACTCAAACTATTACTACATGATTTCAACAGATACGTGATCAAAATTCTAGTTTATGCTAAATGTGATGCTAATAAAAGACAAGAGTTATAGGATGACATATATCAACTGTCCAAAAATGTGGATTATCCATGGATGGTGGGGAGTGATTTAATGTAGTCTTTGAATAAAGGGCAAAAAATTACTGGTTTTCCTGCTCATCCCCAAGAGGTAGAAGACTTTTCTTTTGATATTAATTTATGTAAACTAGAAGAAGTGGGCTTTAAAGGAAGTCCTTTTACTTGGTGGAATTGAAGATAAGCAGAAGATTTTATTTTAAAAGGTTGGATAGAATGGTGATTAACCAACCTTTGCAGAATTGGTTTGGGAAATTAGAGATGGAGCATTTGTCTAGAACACGCTCAGATCATGATCCATTGTTGTATACATATGAGGAACAAACTCACAATCAAAGCAATCCATTCAAATTCTTGAAGTTCTGGATATAACATGAGTCCTTTCTGGATACAGTAAGACAACATTGGACAACAAACTTTATATGCAATCATTTTCTTTTGTTCAAACACAAATTGTAGAAAATAAAAGGAATCCTATCAAAGTGGAGCAAAGATACATAGGAGACGTTTTTAAACAACTAATCTTCATGGAGGATATATGTAACACCTCGTGCCATCGAGCTAAGGTTGACCCGTAAGATGAGGATAAAATGGAACCTAGATGGGAAGTGTGGGAAGTGTTTTGAGACCTTAATCAAGGCATAAGAAGAGTCTTAGGACAAAGTAAAGTCAAAAGCTACTCTACGAAGCATGTTTTTAAGTGAATTTACACAAGGTCTCACTTCAAGCGAGTATAACACCCTTATTAGTTGGGAATTTGAGAAAACTTCCTGCATGAAAGTTGTAGCCCTTTGAAATACCTTTCCATACATATATGGTGGAGCCCAAACGGCATCTGTACAAGTTTTACTAAATAGTATTCCGCCGACTTACGACAGAATTTATTGGCGTAAAAACTTTTACGGGCCATGAATCTGGCCGTAAATTCTGCCTAAAAATCACACACTGTTATAGATTTACGGTAGACTTTACGGGCTGTAACATGTGCCTTCAGTGGGCGTAAAACAGGCCCGACAATAACTTTAAAACTTTGTTTTAAAGCTTTTTCACTTCATTCTTCAGATCCTCAAGCCGCGTAAAACGGGCCCGACAACAACTTTAAAACTTTGTTTTAAAGCTTTTTCACTTCATTCTTCAGATCCTCAACCCTAGAATGATCATTCTCTCTTCTCCTCATCCTCATACATTAAGGGAAGTCCCTCCTATGTATTCGTAAGTGAATTTTGATGATTATACATGAATTCTAAGTGAAATCCTATGTTACCAACCTAGGGTTTCAAAAAAAAAAACCCTTCTGAAAGGTTTAAGTGAAGGTTTATGGGTTTCTTCTCCAAAGATTGGGTTTTTCTTCCAGTTTAGGAGCGATTAAGGTATGTAAGGGTAACTTTCTATGTTTGGGAATGTTAATAATTCTCCCCACGCCACGTTCTTTTATGGCTACTATGAATTGCCTCAGAAATAGAGTTAAGCCTTAGTTTCATGGAAAGCTTCAGAACTTCTATGCTCTAAATGATAGAGTTTTGTAATTCATTCATGATTGCCATTCTAAATATCGTGAACATAGTATGTAATCAATATAGACTCCTGTTTGATATCCCATGGGTCTCAATCATGAAAACTCAGGATGCTTATGAACAATTAATGCTTTAAACTCCATAATCCATTCATGAATACGTGTCTCAGCATAGTAATGTTCAGTCTTCCAGTGTTATGCATTATAGTATGATTCTCAGTTTCTTAATATAAATTGTTGAATGTTGAACACCTGTATTTGGTCCTGAGGCCACAGTTTATGTATACGTATACTTGGGCCCGAGGCCACATATTTGTGCACTTACTTTTGGGCCTGAGGCCATAGAATATAGACTCAGTTAAAACAGGTGATTTCACAATCAGAGTAGGGATTACTAATGACTATACCTGTCTTGTTCGGTTCAGCTATAAGTATGTTTCAATTTCAGTTTCAGTATGTTCATTTTTATTGATTTGGGTTGCCCTTTCCCGAGCACCCCACAACTATTTTTCTTTAAGTTGGTTTTACATACAAGTACAATTCAAATGTACTTACGTCCCTTTTTCTCGAGGCCTGCATTTCACGATACAGGTACTGATTTACAGGATAACGGATGTGCTTGCTAGGATTCTCGTATCAGCTGCTTAGTGAGTCCCAGTTTCCTTTGGGGAATTATCTTATTCTGATCTTTCGATATTTTCGACGACGAGTGTGCGAGGCTTTATCACAGTAAAAACGTACTTCATTATTCTTTAGAGGCTTCATAGACTAGAACAACAGTCAATCGGTGTTTAGCATGCTTTTATGTTAACCATGTTGGCTATGTTTTTACACTTCAAACTTATTCTACATCAATATATGTCCTATGTTGATTCGCCTAGCCATGTAGTCCGTTCGGTCATATGCATTCAGGCACCGAGTGTCGTGTTATGCCCATGCCATAGTTTGGGGCGTGATAAATCTTGGTATCAGAGCACTAGGTTCAAGTGTCCTAGGCAGTCTATAAAGCTGTGTCTAGTAGAGTTTCCTTAATGTGTGTGTGCGCGTTACACATATAAATGGTTAACTAGCAAGACATTCAGGATTGTCTCATTTCGTTCTACTCTAGATCATCGAACTTAACTTAGAGCAATAAGTAACCTCTTCTTCCTATCAAATTCCGTACGTATCAAATGTGCAATCGGCGAGCAAGAAGTTCAAAGTCTGTGTGAGGATGATTACCCATTGGGATATAATTGTGAAGTTTCTGATAGTAAAGAATGAGAGTTGAGATGATATTGATAGTGGGATAAAATGCATAGTTACTGCAGACTAGAGCATAACCCTTATCAGAAAGTTCAAAAGAAGTTGTTATATTTTAAGACCATCAAATTATCTCAATTATCAACTATGCAGCCGCCGATTAGTAGAGTTAGGGTTATTCAGTTTGTCAGTACTCAGTTATTTAGGTACTAGTTTTCTAATTTTTAGTGTATCCAAATTCTTGTGACTTGTGAGTGTACAGTGATGTCTATGGGAGCTAAAACAAAATGTAAGTAACGATGATTATAGCAAAATCTTCGTATGTTATAAGTCCAGGTTAAGAACCAAGACTCACTGGATGGCGCGGGAAATGATTAGATGATGGTATACTATGAAGGACAAGTTTGTGCATGGTAGTATATCTGTATGTGCTTTACCTCACAGAATAATTTTATTTTTATTTTTGGGATGGAGCCATAGGTAGGATGATGATAGCTCAGATGTCAGACCCTACGGTGTAACAGGTTAAGAATTTAGCCGCAACGGGTATAGAATTGATCACTATAGTTTTGGAAAGAAAAGGGCCTAAGGGCAAAATATCTAGGAGTTAGAAAAGTTTGATATTTCCAAAGATGTGTTTTTCGTACGACTCATGACATGACTAAGAAAATATGATGTACAAAATGAGAACCAAGTGCAGACGATATTGAATTTTAGGGAATGATTTTAATTTGTTCAGATTTATTTAGATCAGAACCAGAAAGTACTACGTTAGTAAGTTACTAAAAGAAGAAGATATTACTATGAGATAAGAAGATGTGACAGTTCCCTCTAAGGTTATGTGAGTAAGTGTTTATCCCAGATGCGCATTGTCTGATATGATTTTGAAGTGTATAAAAAGCTCGGGGTTAGGTATTCCAATTTTGTTTAAGACAGATGGAATTTCCCTAATTGTGATCCAGGTCTATAGTTCAGAAAAGATAGTATGCGACTGTAGAATAGGGTCGGATGATGAGGGAACTTAGATCTAACCTTATGCTTCACTTTAATTATTCAGAGCAGAACAAGAAAACATGATAAAACATGATGCTAGTAGTAAGTAAGTTTGAGTAGATACAGTGAATTATCGATTTCAGCAGAGTTAGTAGAGGTACGATTTGATTTACTTAGTCAAGTTAACACTAGTGAGTGGGCAACAGTTTGAATATATCAAATTCGTGTTAGAACCCAAGGAGTTAAAGTTAAACCCAAAGTACAGTGACAGTGGAAGAAAGAAAATTAGCTAGGTAGTAAGAGAGCAAATTACAGAATTATAGTCTTTAAGAGTTGCCAAAAAGGGGTTTCCTTAAGACTGTCAGTGTTGAGTTGTTATGACAGAATATGCCAGTCAAAAATACATTAGTTCGCAGTCCATGTAAGTAATTAAGTTTTTCCTAGTAAGTAAGATTTCTCAGAAGTGAGTCAAAAGATGAGTCATCAGTGACGTAAAGTGCAAAGAATTCTTTTGGAGATAAGAAAACTTAGTCGGATCCCAACAAGAGAGAAGGATTTGCAAGTATAAGACATTAACCCTTGGTCTAAGGGAGAGATGTGTACATCATCAGTAAGTCCAGTTGAATATTTGAAAACTGGAAGGGTTAGCATGAGATATAAAGAACCTCAGTTCAGTAATGAGGGCATAATGAGATAGTCTCGATAAGAAATGTACCTCGCGGGCACAAGAAACGCGAAGTGAGTAGAATGATCGTTGATCGACTTGTGTCAAGCACAGTTATTATCGATTAAGCCATCACAAAAAAACTATAAGATCATGCCCAGTTATGTGTCACAAGGGTAGTACTATTACACGAGACTCTAATCTTCAGGGTGCTGGTCAAAGATTTAGCGCACAATAGTACTATGAGTATTTCAAGAAGTATATTAGAAAGAAATCAAGTATGGGTAGTTTAGCTCATATTGAGGCAGACAAGAGAATCATGATGAGAGAAGTTCCTCGTTTAGTAAACCTACGAGTTCAAATTTTGGACCCCGAAGATGGTAGAGTTGTTGTACTAAACAAAACCAAATCCTTCTTAGTAGTTGAGCAAAAGAGGAAACCAGTTTCATGATCCCTATCTATTACAGCTAAAGGAAGGGATTCACAGGCATAAATCCATGGATTTTGAACAAAAAGGAGATGATGGTACCTTGAGGTACCCAGGCATATTATGTGTTCTAGATGTAGATGGACTTAGAGAGAGGATCATGTCGAAGCCTACAATTTCAGGTACTCTATTGACTCAGGTTCCACAAAGATGCATCATGACCTTAAAGAGATTTATTGGTGGAACGACATGAAAAAGAACGTTGCAGATTTTGTGGCCAAGTGTTTGAATTTCCAGCAAGTGAAAGCCGAGCACCAAAGGCCTGGTGGGTTGGCTCAAAACATAGATATTCCCATTTGGAAATGAGAGATGATAAATATGGACTTCATAGCATGTTTGCATCGCTCATTTGTAAATATGATTCGATTTGGGTGATTGTAGACTGACTTACCAAGTCAGCGTACTTTTTTCTTCGGAAAACCATTGGTTCAGCCAAAGGTTACGCCAAGCTATATATTCAGGAAATCATCAGACTGTATGGGACCCCTATGTCCGTCATTTCAGATCGTGGTGCGCAGTTCATAATAAATTTTTGAAAATCCTTTAAGAAGGGATTGGGCACAAAGATGAACCTCAGTACAACTTTTCATCCTCAGACAAATGGTCGATCAGCAGAACCTACTATTCAGACACTTGAAGATATGTTGAGGGTGTGTGTCCTAGACTTCAAAGATAATTGGGATGGTCATTGACCTGTCATCATTTTTTCTTAGAATAACAGTTATAACTTAAGTATCAAGATGTCACTGTACGAAGCTTTGTATGGGCGAAGATGTAGGTCGCCAATTGGTTCATTTGAAGTTGGCAAATCCACCAGGCTATGAAGAAAGTCAAATTGATTCAGGAGTATTTGAAAATGGCTCGGAGTTGTTAAAAGTCTAATTCTGATGTACGACGTAGGGACTTGGAATTTCAGATTGATGATTAGGCATTTCTAAATGTTTCTCCTATGCATGGAGTTATGAATTTGGGAAGAAAGGGAGCTTAGTTGTCATGACCGAATTTACCAAGTTGTAATGACACTAATCCCACCATATTAGTAAGCCAACACCAACCGTTAACAACCCAAAATAAGCGGAAATAAGCATATAAGTCATTTTCAAGTCTTAACAATCTTAAATACAAATACTTAAGTAATTATTACAATCTTTCCCCAAAATTCAATGTCACCATAATACAAGGATTACTAAGAGTATAAATAGTCTGAATACATAAGGAAACTATCCGAAATGAAGAAGACATAAAATAAAGGATAGGAAGAATTCGGAGGAAGAATTCGAAGCCATCCCGAATCCAAGGAGCTTACCCCGGCCTCTCAAGCAATGCTCTAGCGAGGAACCTGGTAGTCGCGACCTCCACTCGAGCTAGGGATCGAGTCTGCATAGAAAAAAAGGTGCAGTAAGTCTAGCGTGAGTACAGTAAACAACGAGTACTCACCATGCATCGTTGACCGACCCTTTCCGGAATTGAGATGAGGGTTGGTCTTTGACATCACAACCACAATTATCAACAGATAGATTTTCAAGATAAGGCAAAACAGTACCAATACTCACCACAACAATATAGAAAAATGGATGAATAATATGCAAATGCAATGCAAGGCCTTTGTTTCCACTTCCCGATATACACACGTTCGAATAATAACGAATCGTGACCCATGGGGGGCTCATGCGGCCCATATATCACCGCTCCGATAATTTCCTTGGATCACGACCTCAATCACATCACATCTAAATAACCTGTCTCTTAGCCAACCGGGCTCAAGTACCAAAAGAACGTACCTAACATCATCATTCGTTCGGAATAAGATCCCATCGGACTCACAATCATATCCTCAAATCGTATGCATGGATACATGAAAAGCATGAATATGGCAGGCATCAAGTCTGTCACGACCCGACTAGGGGGCCATGATTTTTTTGGAGGCCGACCACTGAGCAACCATTACACTAATCATTATACTCAACATAAACATATATAATCTCCAAGGCAATACATAAATATACATAGGCCCTCTCGGCTGCATAAATGATATACAAAAATGTACACTGGTGAGGTCATCATGGGACATCTACTACCCACACATACGTATCTACGAGCCTCTACTAGTGTGCTAGACATGCGGACGGGACAGGACCCGTCGTGCCCAAATATATATACATAAAATAATATCTCAAAAATGGAACCTCCGGAATAATGGAGTGCTCCTGTAAATCTGCTGAGTAGCTCCTAAGAAGCTGGGCCACCTCCCGTTTACCCGTGGGCATGAACACAGCGTCAAAAAGAAAAAAAGGGGACGTCGCACGAACATTGTACTGAGTATGTTAGGCATGAACAATAATAACATGTCGAAGAGATAAGGAAACATCAACTAATGAAACAACCTGTGACTGAACGTCACTTAAGATGGAATAATGCATGCTAACTTACATCATAATCAACATTATGTCAAGAATACATATATAAAGTTTGTCCATATAGGTATGGTGTGATCATAAGTACCGCGTCCGGTGCCTCCCGCGTCCGGGGGTAAACATCTCATGCCCTTACTTAGTGAGTGTCTACCACGCCCTCTCGACATGGTGTATATGCGCCCGCCTTGCCCATGTGTCGGCCGCCATATAGGACGCGGTAATCCCTAAATCATCATATACTTATCATAATGCATGCATAAGAACTCAAGGGCTAACTATAACTCGATCGGGGTGACGTAAGGTCGAGAACCCCCGATTCCATTAAGGAGTAGTCATAATCATCCTGCCTCACCTTAAAGGAACTAGCATTATAAAGTGAGTGTAACAACAATGAGTAGCATTAAAGAATCGTAGGAGGATTATTAGCTTCGTAAAAACATCTTATCATGAGCTTTAGAATCTCGAGACTTAGACTCATCATCATCATTATAATATTCGTAACATATCTCTTATCTTTATTGTTACATCCGGCATTTTTGCGTATTTGAAAATTTGGAAATAACTTTGAATTGTATGGAATAAGGTCAAGTGTTGATTTGAATTAAATGTATGTGAAGTGTATGTTGTCACTTATGGAAAGTGTTGACACGAGAACATTGGAGAGGGCCAAGGGCAAAATTGGAATCTCGGAAATTTGTTTCGGGAAATCGTAAAATAAGATTCCTAGCTAGTTGGGCTCAAAAAAATAAGAAAAAATTTCAAATCTAGAAAAGTGGCCGGCCAAGGCCTTGGAAAAAATGGCCCAAACCCACAAGTTTATTAAATTTTTTTCATGTGCC
>NC_081348.1:67151309-67158442 GCF_029784015.1 Lycium ferocissimum | reverse complement strand
AAAAATTTTTTA
Source organism: Lycium ferocissimum (assembly GCF_029784015.1). NCBI lineage: Eukaryota > Viridiplantae > Streptophyta > Magnoliopsida > Solanales > Solanaceae > Lycium > Lycium ferocissimum. Next base: position 67,158,430 of record NC_081348.1, on the reverse strand, counting down.
GGGACCCAAAAAAATACTTGTAATCCAACTCCGAGGCCCCCGCCCGGTTTCCCCCGGAATGCATAACACTAGGATCCACCACCACCCGACTGTGAACCCCCATGACCAACTCCACGAACGGTCTAGGTGCCACCCTCACCTGAATGAGAACTCCCTCTACCACTATGTGAACCACCTCTCGATGGTTGATTAGCTAGCCTCGGAGTAGAAACCTAAGAACTAGGGTGTGAACCACCCTGTCGAGCTCTGGGGAAATCTCTAGCATAGTGCCCAACCTAACCAAACTCAAAACATCCACCACGGCCGCTAGCCGATAGGCGAAATGTAATAACCACCACGATCAATTGCCGAAAATACGCGCCGAGAGCTCTGCTGCCTTGACTATGTCCACCTCTACAAGCCTAAGTACTACAAACTGAACTGAGGATGATGGCCTCTCCTATGGTGATCACGACCTCCAGAAAAGGAGCCTCAAAAACCTCCCGAAGAATGAAGTCTCTGATGTTAGGCGTATTTATACGCTTATCCACCGTATATTACCCATATTCTACCTTGTTTAGAGGACGAATTAAGCTAAATACACCTAACTAATCATTATTCTTGCATTACGAGCTAATACGTATGTGTTTGATGCAATCAGGCAATTTTGGAGAAAATACGCAGTGATTCGGACGAAAATGAAAATTGCATGCAAAAATCATCTAAGTGTCAAAACGAAGAGACGTCTCGCCGAGCTCAGGCCAAAGCGAGCAACTGGCGTGCCCTAGACCTCGCTCAGTGAGGAGAAGCATGGAATTTGCCCAAGATGGAAGAAATTGGCTAAGTGCAAAGTTGACATGTGACCTCGCCGAGCGTGGCTCAAGGCAAGGCACAGTTGAGTTTTAAGCCTCGTTCAGCGAGGGTGGTGTCCAAAAGTGCAGAAGTGGAGAAATTTTTGCAAGTGTGAAATTGAAGAGTGACCTTGTTGAGCGTGGCTCAAGGCGAGGCATGATCAAGTTTCGGACCTCGCTCAGCGAGGTGGGGCTTCAAAAATGCAAGAGTCCAGAATTTTTTTAAGTGTAAAACAAGAGGGGGACCTCGCTGAGTGTGGTTGAAAGCGAGGCCCTGGCAAGTTTTAGGGGTCACTCAGCAACCTCCCTCGCAGAAAGGGTACTCATGCAAATTGTTAGACCCGTTTTTGGTGGGCTTTGTAGGGTTATTTCTCAACACTATAAATAGCACCCTTGGTCATTTTTTTAAGGGTATCACGTATTATTTCGCAGAGAGAAAGGAGTAAGACTTATCATCGTAGGGTATGAATTTTTATCTTCTTAAATTCATCTTTTTTTCATTCGAACATGAAATTTAATTGCTCTAATCCGACTATGAGCGGCTAAGATCCCTTGTTCTGGGGTTATGGCCAAAGTATGATTGTTGTCGTATGAACTTGAGTTGACATTTATCCTATGTATCATATGAGTTATTTGCTTAATCTTGTGCATGACTATTTTGCGCTTCGCGACCGCAAGGGATAAATATTTGATTCTTAGATTGAACTCGAGAGAGGAATACTAAGTTAGTACGAAGACTGAGCAGAGTAGGATCCTAACACTGGGCATTGGGGAGCAGATTCGCGTCTAGGATAGAGATATATCTAGTTCGCCCTACTTGGTTGATATACAAGAATTGTGAATGCGTTTGTATGAATGTTCATGACCATAGAGATATAGGCGTGAAAGCAATACGAATAGGTGACTAGAGAACTCGAGAGATTCGTAGTCATAAAATTAACCCTGTCAATCAGTAACTCGATAAAGAATAAGAGTCAACGATAGCGCATGCGTAACATGAATACGATAGTGCCGTAACCCTGGAATGTCTTCTCTCTGTGATAAACTCAATCTATAACCACGGTTGTTACAACTTGTTCACATAAGTAGTGTTTATTTCCTTTTTGCTATATTTAGTAACCTAAACAAACATTCTTTTATTTAATTTCATAATTAGTAGGTGATAGTATATTTTCATAGAACCGTTGATCATAAGTCTCTGTGGATACGATAACCGACTTCAAAAGTCACTATATTACTTGGCGACCACGTATACTTGCGTGTGTGTTGGGAGCCAACAAGTTTTTGGCGCCGCTCCGGGGACTTATAAATCAACTGTTCTACCAGTATAAACTATTTCTGCTTTAGTTATCCAAGTATTAACGTCTTGATCTTAGCTGCTATTTGATTGCAGGTACTCTGTCCGAATGCGAAGCGGAAAATTGCGAGTTAAAATAATCTTGAGGAATTCGATCCTGAACCTGAACGTACTTTCAACCGACGCAGGAGAGATTTGAACTTATTGCAGAATCCACAGGCTCTAGTTGAATTACCCGTGGTCATGGCAAATAATCCACCAGCGAAAGTGAGAGAGGTTGCAGTGCCTCGTGTGGCGGATGTCACTTCAAGCATTGTCAAGGCCACTATCGAAGGGAACTTTGAGCTGAAGCATCCTATGATTCAACTACTTCACTCTAGTGGGCAATTCACAGGAATGTCACACGAGGACCCTCAGCGTCACATCCATACTTTTCTACAGATTTTCGATACCTTTGCTACTAGAAGGGTCACTAAAGAATATGTGCGGCCGATTAATCGTTCCCTCTCTCTATCCAGGGAATGCAAGTAGCTGGTTATTAGCAGAGCCCGCCAATTCTATCACTATGTGGGATGACTTGGCAATGAAATTATTGACAAGGTTCTTTCCACCAGCAAAGACAGCTCGCCTCCGAAGGGAGATCATGTCATTCAGGCATAAAAATGGAGAAAATTTATATCAAGCATGGGAGAGGTTCAAGGGTCTCCTCAGAGATTGTCCTCACCACCATCAGACAAATGAAGTTCTGGCACATACATTTATTGAGAGTCTGGATGCCCAACATAAGTCATCACTTGACATTGCTTCCGGAGGGCAGGCCCTTGATCTGAGCTATGAAGAATTATTCACATTATTGAATAGGTTTACTCAGACTGGTAGGATGACACAATCAACATTTAAGCCAAGAAGGTACCTGGTGTTTTTGAAGTGGATAATTTTACGGCACTATCGGTACAAATTGAGGCCATGAGCACTGAAATTAAGAAGTTAACTGCGACGCAAGCACAACCACAGGTGCAAGCAGTACAGCAAGTGTCACGACCCGACTAGGGGCCATGATGGGTACCCGGAGCTAACCACCGAGCACCGCTCATACCATTACCCATCGTACACATCAAGTGTTCATTCATTAATCTCATACTAAAATCATAGGAAAAACCATTTTTCACTTTTGACGCATAATTACCTTAATATACATAAGCTCTTCGGCTATCCAAATAATATACATACAATAAGGACATCGTGAGACCATACTACCCACACATACGTATCTACGAGCCTCTACTAGAGTACTAGACATATGGACGGGACAGGACCCCGTCGTGCCCAAAAATACATGTATATACACAAAAGAATAAATCAATGGCACCTCCGAAACAATGGAGTGCTCTCAAGTCAGCTAATAGCTTCTACGAGCCTAGATTACCTCCCTGTCTACCTGTGGACATGAACACAGCGTCCAAAGAAAATGGACGTCAGTATGAACATTGTACTGAGTATGTAAGGCATGAATGAAATGAACATAATAGGGAAATCATATGATATAAGGTGAAGATATAACCTGCGTAACTTTTAAGGGTGGATACATTTCATACATATATCATATATAATCATAGTACATGTATCATCATAGCGCATACATCATATATATATATATATATATATATATATATATATATATATATATATATATATATATATATATATCATCATCGTTAACCCGTGTCCGGGTAACCATCATATGCCGCCTACTAGTGGTGTCATGCCCGGCCCTCTAGGCTCGGTGTAAACATAGCAGCCCGCCTTAGCGGTGACATGCCCGGCCATTTAGGCACGGTGGAATCGTATGCAGCCCGCCTTAGCGGTGACATGCCCGGCCAACTAGGCACGGCGGAATCGTATCATCATATAGTCAACATAAACTTATCATTATCACACATCTCGTAGGCATATCATAACCTTATCATAATTTAGCATCATTATACATTAAAGCTTGAAGGTAATCATGGTTATGTCGGGGTGACATGAGGTCGTGAACCCCCGACTACGTTATGGAGTAATCATAATCGTCATATCTCACCTTGAAGGGACTAGCATTTTAAGGTGAGTGCACACAAGAAAAAACATCAATGGAACTATACTTAGGGTCATTAACCTCAAGGACATCGTACCTCACTTTAAGGTTCTTTGTACTTAAACTCATCATCATCATTAACATGCTCGTATCGTATCTCTTTTCTTTAGCTTATACATATATAACTCGTTACAGTCATGGACTCATAGTTTCCATTATTTAGGAAGGTTATGGGAAAATAGGAGGATTCATGCCATAGGAGGCATGCCATGGAAGGAAAGGATTAGCCTCACATAACTCTTTCGTTTAACAATTCTCTTGCTTAATCGTTCTCCTTCGATGCTCGTGTTTCTACCTTCAAGAGAATTCGCATCAACATTAGCTAATCGATTATATAAACGTGCTTACTAATGCTAGAGATAATTGGGCAGCATTTTCTTTGTTTATACAACTTTCCTCATATTACATATCAACTCCCAAACATCCATAACAACATTCACCATATTATAAGCAACAGTCATCATACATCTATAATATCCACATTTCACAATTTCACTTCAATTCCTCCCTAATCATGGTCATAGTTCACTATTGCGTTTTCTCGCATATAATACTTTCCCCATGTTCTAAATGTCTTTCATAACATACTTACAATCACAACATATCAATATTCATGACTCACTCCAAACTACTATTCACAATCTCATTATTCTCATATTTGTGACCCATTTTCTATCTCCTTCCATCATCTAAGTCTTTCAACCTCTCATTACCTTAGACAACATAGAAAGATCTTAAAACTTACCTTAGATAGTGTAGGAATAAGTCTTGAGTGGAAATACTTCTCTTGCACCAAAACCCTAGCTCATTTCCATAAGAATTCCTTGGCTTGGATGAACTTTAATGAGTCTGTTATACTTAACTCTCTTGGTTTGACGAAGTTGATCTTGAATCTCTCTTGAGTTCTTATGGAAGAAGTGTGTGGAACCCTCTAGAAGCCTTGAGAGAGATGAAGAAGTGTGAGAAATAAAATTAGTGAAGTGGGATCACATTTATATAATTGAACTTAACTCAGCTCGTCGGGACTTCCACAGACACTTATACGGTCCGTATAACATTACACGGCCCGTATAAGTGGTCGTGGTTCACCACCAGGAAAACATCATCTTTTGCTGGGTGTTATACAGACCCTTATACAGACCGTATAATGTTATACGGACCGTATAAGTCGGTCGTATAACCCCATTTCCCTGAAATGATCTCCATCATTCGTTTGATCTCTAATCCTTATGGAACCTTCTTGATACTTGTTTAACACCTCGTTAACAATATAAGGGATATTATAACTCTTCTCCCAGACATCATTAAATCACCGCTAACTTACCACTTGTAAATCCTTTCCGATTCGTAACGTATGCCTTGCCTTTCTTAGCAAACTTTCTTTTCTTACTTCGAATGCCTTTGAAATCTCAATTAGGATCATCAAGTGCGATTTCTTACTTATCGAAACATAGTATACTTCGTGCCCTTCGTTAGTCTATTCACTATACATGAGCGAAAAATTTTCGGGGTGTAACATTCTTCCCCCTTTTGGAACATTCGTCCTCGAATGTTAAGCACTCGGGAATTCTACGAAAATTTTGCCAGAGTTTTCCCTGTAATATGGTACTACCATCCTGTCGCAACAGCCCACAATAAACATGCCTCACAGGTCCACAATACAATAGTAATATAAGTTGGCCACACACAACCCATATGCATAAAAAGAAAACATACATACCTCATAATGTCAATGTCTCATCGTGGATCTCTTACGGGCACGAAATAAGTGCGGGTATTTGGATTTCATACTCTCTTCCTTTTCTTCCCAAGTCATTTCTTCTTCTCGGTTGTTATTTCGCCATAATACTTTAATCGAGGCTACTTCCTTATTTCGAAGTCTCCGTACCGCTCGTCTAATATGGCAACGGGCACTTCTTCATAGACTAGCTTTTCCGTCACTTGAACATCATCTACGGAACACCTCCTCGTAGGATCTCCAACACACTTGCGGAGCATTGAGACATGAAAAAGCTGGATGGACTAATTCATGTTCTAAGGGCAAAGTCAATTCATAAGCTACTTGACCCACCTTGCGAGATAATCTTATAGGGTCCAATGTATCGAGGATTTAACTTTCCTTTCTTGCCGTATCTTATCACTCTCATGGGTGGCGACACGCCAAAATACCCGGTCATCAACTTGAAATTCTAAGTCTCGCCGGCGGTTGTCCGCATAAGATTTTTGGCGACTTTGAAATTTGTCAACAATCGATCTCGGATCGCCTTGACTTTTTCTACTGCTTGTTGAATCAACTCGGGGCCTATTAAGCATGTACTTCTCTATTTCAAACCATCCAATTGGAGACCTCGTACCTCTTCGTATAAGGCTTCGTACGGAGCCATTTGGATCTTGGAATGGTAGCTCTCTGTTGTATGCAAACTCAATTAGAGGTAAGTGGTCATCCCAACTACCACCAAAATCTAGAACACATGCTCTTAGCATATCCTCCAAGGTCTGAATGGTACGTTCGGCTTGCCCATCAATGCGGATGAAATGCGTGCTAAGTTTTACTTGAGTGCTAGACCTTCTTGGAAAAGATTTCCGGAGAACTTGGGCGTAAATTGTTGTTACACCTTGAAAATTTCCCCTTAGCGTACGAAGGATAGACTAATGAGGAGTACGATGTATATAGAGTTTGGACAAGTACGAACTAGTATGTGATGATTCTAATTAAGAACTTCAAAGATATTAGACTTGAAGAGAGAACGTTGTTAAGGGAATCGAGTTATGAGTTAGTATGTTGGATGCAAACTAGGAGTATTGAGTTATTTATGCCTCAAGATTACGGGGAAGAGTTTATAACATCCCAGATCTATAA
>NC_081348.1:67145343-67151209 GCF_029784015.1 Lycium ferocissimum | reverse complement strand
AAAACGGGAGAATCCCGATTTTCCAAATATAGAGTAGTTTGATTTGAAATTTGGAACAAGTGTGCAATAAAGAGTCTAACGTTAGTGTGAATACTTTTAAGTGTAGTTTACGAGCTTGGACGAATAAAAGCGTAGCTAATAAGAGGTGAACAGTATGTAAAGCTTACCCTTCTTTCTTTTGGCATGTCTTAGACGTAAGTAAGATATGATGTGATATCTGAGCCTTGGGGTAACTCCACTCTTAAGTTCCGAGCATGTCTACGATTCTTATTCACTTCTTGATATCAGCCTTCGTAATATGGTCGAGCCATTACTCTCGAGTCTTTGTATGATTGGATAGTACATGTTGCATAAAGATTTCTTGTTCCTAAAGTGTCCTCTGATGAATAATGTCCGTAACTTTCATGAACGGGCTCGGATTGCTTTTGATATGTTCGTAAAGTGTTCTCTAATACATAATGCCCGTAACTTTCATGGGCGGGCTCGGATTGGTTTGATACATGTCTATGATCTCTAAGATTCTCTTTAACGTGGTCTGTAATGGCAATTAGAACGGATTTAATATGACTATCGTTTTAATGCTCGGGCGTGATTACTTACTTATCCATCGAGTTCCAAATGATGATTTATATGCATATGGTTTCTTACTACTCTCGCTCGTGCGAGTCGTTATTACTTCTTTCAGCGTCCCGGTCCGGGGCATGTATTCGTGCACGGCTCCATTATTATTCACCGCGTCCCTCACTGAAGGGGGCCGGGGCACGTTATATGTATATGATGATATTCACCGCGTCCCTCACTCGGAGGGGGCACGTTATATGATGTATGATGATATGATGATATGGGGATGGTGGCTAGGATGGCGTATGATAATTCCGTTCACCGAGTCCCTCACTGGGGGCGGATGCAGATATATATGATTATTTCACCGAGTCCCCGGCTGGGGCCGGGACACGTTATATGTATATGTATATGATGATTTTACTTACGGGTCCCTCACTGTAGGGCGGGACATATTACATATATGCATATGTACAAGATGATTATTCACTTATGTTTTTAAGTCCCATAATGAATTGGATATGATATTGACATGCATGATTAATGTTTCAAAGGCAAGCCTTGTGGTTTTAGTTCTGTACTAATTTTCTATATCCTTTATTTCGATACGATCCTCGTTCTTTTCACCATTTCATACGTTCATGCTCGGTACATATTCCGTCGACCCCCCTTTCGGGGGGGCGTTTCATGCCACGCGGTATGTATATGATGAGTAGGAGATGTTCCGAATGGATTGGCGAGCTCCATTTCATGCAGGTCTTTGTAGCGAGTCGTAGTATCTATGTTATGGTATCTTGGTTCATGTTAGAGACTTTGGAAGACGAGTCCACGTATACGGTATGTCGATCTTGTAAGTGGCTACGTAAGCCGATGTATTATTATGCATTATGTTACATTTCATGTGATTACGAATTTTACTTGATTTGAGAAAGGCAAAAAGCATGTTGTTCTTTGAAAAGCTTCCATTATGTATTCATTTCACGATTTAAGAGTCCAGTAAGATTATGAGTATCACGAGGATCAGCGGGTTCGCTCGGCCCTAAGTAAGGGTCGGGTGCCCATCATGCCCCATCAAGTAGGGGTGTGACAGATGAGCTCGTTCTTGTCATTCTCTATCACTGTCATCCCACCTTTCTTTGGGACACAGGACCTGTTGTCACCGGGGCTCACCTACTTGCCGAGAAACGGGATAGATGATGCACGATGCAACCACTTGATCACCTCTTTCTTAACTACTTCTTTCATTGGTGGATTCAAACGTCTCTGGTGTTGTATACTCGGCTTGTAATCTTCCTCCATAAATATCTTATGCATACGAGAATCTTGACAAATTCACACAAGTCTGAGATCTGCCAACCCAACGCTTTCTTTCTATTCTTCAGAACCTCCAAAGAAATCGTTACTTCTTCATCAGTGAGTTCTGCTGCCAATATAACTGGTAGAGTTTTACCCTCGCCCAAAAACGCATATTTGAGATGCATGGGTAAAGGCTTTAACTCTAATTTCGGGGGCTCCTCTATTGATAACTTGGGCAGTGGCCCAATTTTTCTATCGAGCGGCTCGAAATCCCCCTCTCAAATGTAAATGCCTGCCAGGTCAAGAATCTGCATCATCTCAACAGCTTTTGTATCTCCAAAAATATCTTCACTTACTAGCGTTCTCTCCAACGGGTCATGAGAAGTGATGAGAGGTCTCCTCGTGTCGTCATTCATCACAGTGATAGCGCAAAAGCTCCTCATAGATTTCGGGTAACTTGAGGGCTTTGTACACATTAAATACTTCAACTTTATCGTGTACCCTCATAGTTAGCTACCCTGCTGCTATATCGATCAATTCTCTTCCTGTGGCTAAAAATGGACGCCCCAAAATAAATGGGACTTCCGGATCTGGCTCGAAATCCAAGATGACAAAATCTCTTAGAAAATATGAGAGACCCGAAGCACAAGGACATCAATAATGCCTCGGGCACGGCTAAAGATCTATTTGCAGGTACCGAACAATAGTAGTAGGTCTCGGGTTTCCAACCCAGATTTTACAACATAGAGATGAGCGGCATCAAGTTGATACTAGCCCCCAGATCACATAGTGCACGCGCAATGACCTGCTTTCCAATCGTGATTTCGATAGTGAAACTGCTTGGATCCTTCAACTTTGTAGGCAATTTATTTTGAATACAGGAAGTGCAATCCTCAATAAGTGAAACTGTAGCATACTCTGTGAAACGACTCTTGTTTGCCATGATGTCCTTGATGTACTTGGCATATTTCAGGATCCCTTGCAGCATGTCCACTAAAGGAACATTCATATGTACCTGCTTCAGTAAATCAAGAAACTTTTTGTATGTGGCCTCTTCCTTCTGTTTTGCCAACCTCTGAGGGAACGGAGGTGGTGGTTTGGCAACCATTGGTTGTGGCTGCTTTACCACCGGTGTCTTCACCACTCTCTCTATCTCAATAACCTCGTCTTCAGTAGCTGCTTCTATCGGAATCACTTTCTTCGGCACCAATTCCTCTAGTTGCTCCCGTTTACGAGACAACTGCTGCACATGGTTTCGGATTTGGATCGCGGTCAACTTGGAAGTCCCCACGGTGTGCGGTGTTCTCGAGCACCGCTATCCGACCTATTTGTCTCTGGTTTGCTTTGCTTTATCGCGGTTCGTTATCCACTATCAACTTTTACTGGTCTACCATCATCTTTTGCATATCAACCATCATTTGTTTCATCATCTCTTCCATGCTATTTGCGGGAGCTTGCGTAATGGGTGCTAGAGCCTGAGGTACTTGTGGTGGCTGATAATTCTGTTTCTGAATACCCTGGTTACCTCCCCAACCGAAGTTTGGATGATTTCTCTAGTTGGAGTTGTACGTATTACCATACTGGTTATTACTACCTTGCCCCCTTCCTGCATTACCCACAAAATATATGGATGTTGGATTCGCGGGACACATATCGCTCGTGGAGCCTTCTCCACGGACTTCACAAAAAATGTTGGCTTGCTGTTACACCCCAGAAATTTTCCACTCATGTATAGTGAATAGACTAGTGAAGGGCAAGAAGTATACTATGTTTTGATAAATAAGAAATAGCACTTGATGATCTTAATTGAGATTTCAAAGGCATTCGAAGTAAGAAAAGAAAGTTTTCTAAGAAAGGCAAGGCATACGTTACGAATCGGAAAGGATTTACAAGTAGTAAGTTAGCGCTAATTTAATGATATGCAGGAGAGAAGTTATAATGTCATATATTGTTAACGAGGTGTTAAACATGTATCAAGAAGGTTCCATAAGGATTGGAGATCAATCGAACGACGGAGATCGTTTTAGGGAAATGGGGTTATACGACCGACTTATACGGCCCGTATAACATTATACAGTCCGTATAAGGGTCTGTATAACACCCAACAGAAGATGATGTTTTCCTGGTGGTGAACCACGACCACTTATACGGGCCGTGTAATGTTATACGTAATCGTATAAGTGTCCGTGCGAGAGATCTTTAGAACGGGCAAGTTAAGTTCAATTATATAAATGTGATCTAACTTCACTAATTTCATTTCCCACACTTCTTCATCTCTCTCAAAGCTTCTAGAGGGTTCCACACGCTTCTTCCATAAGAACTCAAGAGAGATTCAAGATCAACTTCATCAAACCAAGAAAGTTAAGTATAAGAGGCTCATTAAAGTTCATCCAAGCCAAGGAATTCCTATGGAAGTGAGCTAGGGTTTTGGTGCAAGAGAACTATTTCCACTCAAGGCTTATTCCTACACTATCTGAGGTAATTTTTAAGATCTTTCTATGTTGTCTAGGGTAATGAGAGGTTGAAAGACTTAAATGATGGAAAGAGATAGAAAATGGATCACAAATGTTACACCTGGGAAAATTCCCCGTTAGCGTACAGTGAATAGACTCACGAAGGACATGACGTATACAAGGTTTGGACAAGTAAGAAATGGTATTTGATGGTCCTGATTAAGACTTCCAAAGACATTCGAGTAAAGGAAAGAAAGTTGTTAAGGGAAGTGAGTCATATGTTGAGTAACGAATAGGAACTTTGAGTATTGAGTTAATGGTGTATAAATGATGCCCTAAGGAAGAGTTATAATGTCCCTTAGATTGGTAATGAAGTGACGAACAAGTGTTAAGAAGGTTCCATAAGGATCGGAGATCAAACTAGTCGACGAAACAATTCTCGGAAAAGGCGGGCAACCTACGGCCGGACATACCGGCCATATAAAAAGTATGGACCGTATGTCCAACCGTAGATTCAGCCCCGAATACTATGCTTCACCGGACCGGATCTACGGTTGACATACGGCCGTAGAAAACATACGGACCGTATGTTGAGTCGAATATCTTGATGGTCCGGACCGAACTTGATTTTATATGCGGACCTCTCTCTCATTTCATTTTTATTTCATCTTCCACCTCTACACTCCAAGAAGACTCTAGAACCTTTCCACATATTTCATCCATAAGAAAACAAGAGAAATCAAGGATCAACAACAAGAAAGCAAGTGAATTAAGTGAAGGAAACCCATTAAAAGTCATACAAATCAAGAAAACCTAAGAGAGATGAAATAGGGTTATTGTGCAAAGAGTGTATCATCAATCAAGGCCTATTTCTCATTCATCTACGGTGAGTTTCATGACCTTTTCATGTTATTTGAAGCATTTATAAGTTGAAACACATGGATTGTGAAAGAGTATAGGAAATGGGTCACAAATATGAGGATAGTGTCATTATTGAATAGTAGTTGAGTTGAGTCATGGAAATGGTTATGTTGATGATATAAATACGTTATAAATGAAATTTAGAACATGGAGTAAGTATTGGAAGTGAAAGAATGCAATGATGGACTTTTTTCATAATTATGAAGAATTGTGGTGAAATCATGAATTGTGGGCAATGTAATTAGATGATGCCTATTGTTTATGATATTGTGATTGTTGTTACGAATGTTGGGAGTTGATATGGAATATGGAGGAAAGTAGTATAAACAAAGGAAATGTCACTAAATTTCTCTAGCTTTAGTAAGTACGTTTTCATGATTGTTTAGCTAATGACGACACGAATTCCATTGAAGGTTTAGACAAGTGCATTCGAGGAGAACGAGCAAGCGATAGAATAGTTAAGCGACAAAGGTATGTGAGGCTAATCCTTTCCTTCTAAGGCATGAGTCCTTGGATGAATTTCCTTTTTTTAAAAATGTTCCATTTCGAAGACTTGGGGCTTGTTCGTGAATAGCCTACGAGATAAGAGATACTACGATTTGATAACAAAAAGATAAACAAGTCTAGAGATACTA